>NW_015150646.1:61615-85860 GCF_000732505.1 Cyprinodon variegatus
CCCAACATTTCACCTATTTTTGCTTTGGCACGACAGCGCCACTTACAGGCCTACATTTTGCAGCGTTTTCATGCATTCGTGTGGACGATCACATTTATTTTACGTCTCCATCTTTACGACAAACGTTCTGGAAAATATTAGCGTTTCGTGTTCGTTTTGACTTCGTGTGGACGGGGCCTAAGTTTGCCTATACTTCTTCCAAAACTTTTTTTAAACAATATTGTTTTTATTATTTATGCCAAAGGTGAATTAATTTTTGAAACAAAGATAAAAAGCAAAGAAAATGAGATTCTCCAAAAAAAGCCAAATCCCTTTGGATACATGGCTAGAATGGCAAAATGTCTTTGCAGTTACACTTAATCTAGTCTGTGTTGGTAGGGACTTACCATAGTTAGAGTTGTGGTAATAATTTTTTTTTTTCAAAACTGTGAGCAAAAGCTAATTTCCTCTTACAAAACTATAAAAAAAAATATAGTATAATAATTGTATAAAACTAAACTAATTCAGATATTTCTCCACTGGGTGAGCTGTTAAGCACTGTCTGTAGACCAGGTGGGCTGCTCTCAGAGCTTGCTGTGTCTGTTTGAGCAGATAAAAGCTTAAAGAAGCATCTTCATTGAAGGGAGGTAAAGAAAGTGGTCTTGCAGCTTTGCCGGCAAGGATGTAGCAACACAAGGTTTACTTCAACTCAGCTGAGTTGCTTCCTACTTGAGGCAGCTACAGCTGAAGAGAAAGACCATAATGGTAGGTTTCCACTGGTTTTGTTACCTGCTGCATTACGTCACATTTGCAAGGCATACTGTACAGGGAGCTGTACGTATCGTTTATTCTAGGTATATTGGCACAACACAAAGTTTATCAATTGGCCCTGTCCATCCTCTGAGTTAAGGTGGTTGTTCATTACAGTAAATATGCACCTCTAAGTGGAGATGGGGTGCAGTAAATTGACACCAAATTGAACTGTTTTTGAAGTGAACAGGGGGTGGCTGTGTTTGAGAAAGGTATTGTGCTCTGTTGGGGTAGTTCAATGGGAGATAGATTGTGGATACCAAATGTTTCAGGTGTAAGAGTTTATCCCTTGTTTTACTTTTCTGTGGTGGAAAAAAGTATCCATTAAAATTATAAATTAAGTGTTAGAAAAAAAAAACCTTCTTCAGCCTCTTGCGAATGATTTTAATTTGAAAAATGATATCTGTTGATTTTGTCTCTGTATGGCTTTTAGAAATTAGTCACTTGGAATCAAGTTCATGCTTCTTGATTTCAATTATGATCACTGCAGGTTGAATGTTCTCTTTTTTTTATTTATTAACTTTGTAAAAAATTGATTCTAACCCTGAGTAATTTAAAGAAATGTCCTTCGTTCTTATTTTAATGCCTAAAATTTGTCTCGTACAAAGGATGAAGTAGCGCAATACCCCTACACTATCCTACCTGGAGTTTTCATATTGACATCTAAGGTCGTAGTTTTTAAACATGGTAACTAACAGCATTTATTTACTTCAATATATATAGCATTGTAGGAAAAAAATTATTTAACGAGGATTAAGCAAAAGCTACATTTTTGCCTGTCTGCCTCATCCACTCACAAAGACTTCTACTCACTTGTATTGAAACCAAAGGTAGCACTAAAGAAAATCCAGTCAATAAGCAGTGCTTTTCATGGACCATGTGCTGAGAAAGCCTCCACATAATGCAAGCACCTCAATGCAGCACACACACCCTTAATTCTCTCTAATACAGTGCACAACAGTGTGAATGCCAAAGACTTGTTTTGGCATCTCAGCAGCCGGACAGAGTGCAGTTTTCAGTGCCAGACCTGTCTCAGTATGTGTTAAATGCATAAATGATGGCATAATCTATTGCTTCTGTTAGAATCTATAATCTTGCTGGCTTATCAGCTGTTTTCCAGTAAAGTGGATCAAAGGATGCCGGCAAGATGTCCATAGTCGAAGTGGTGCTTAGTCATTAACAAAAGGGTGCATAATGAGAATTTGTGGGCAGAATAATATTTTATTTGACTGTTTTATGACCAGTTTAGTCATACGATAAAATAAGCACATCTTTATTTAATAATTAATTAAAATTCTAAAGTAATTTTTCTTATCAATCTTGTTTCAATACAGTGATGGATTACTTACAATAAAGCAGAGATTCCTTTAAGTCTACAAACCCTTTTTTTTTGCACAGCTTTCTTAAAGTTGTGTTAAAGCACTTATGTACTGAAAATATAAGGATTTTCTGCTATGTTTGGAAATCTATGTTAATGTTTGTGTAAAGCTTCAGCTATAAGACAAGTTACCTCACAGTTACATCTGCAATGCTTAACAGAGCACATCAACTCAATTTACTGACTTGGAGATGTTGTAAATGTTCTTCTGATTGGCTAAAACAATTAAGGTAGCTAATTTATGGCAAATAATACTAGCTTGTTAAGAAAATGCCTGTGTGCATTGAGGTAGTTTATACATCAAGATATAACTGTGTATACATTGCTACACAAACTTTTTTATGCAGTTGTTTTAATCATCATGTGCATGTGTGGATCTTGCTCTGTGCGTGTGTGCATTGTGCAGTGAGTGTGTGGATCACAGATGAGATTTTGTGAAAAATGAGACTCTTCTAACTCCATACGTCACTCTTCTTAACAACTGATGTGGTTTTTTTGTGCCTTTTTGCTGTTTTGTGGGGTACACACATGGTGATAGTCTATGACTAAACATATTTACTTTAGCCTCATCTGTACCAGTGGGTTTGTCTCAGAAGTCTCGCATTTAACCTGGAAATAAATTTGTAAACATGTTTTTTTATGACTTTCAATGTTCTTTGGAAGCAGCAAGACTGTAATTTTGATATCATAACACAGAGTTTGCATAGGTTTTAATACTACCATAAAAAAAACTTCGGTGGATCCTGATCTCTGTGTTGATTATCATAAGCCAAAGGTAAAGATATAACAGCAAAGAAGTTGTTGATATTTCAAAAAGATTGAAAAATCCCTCAGTGAGTTGTTTTTAATGTTGGTCCAACAAGCTCCATGTGATTATGCTGTGTTGATTACCAAAACAGTTTCTCAGAAGTGATGAATGTTTCCTCACTCCGGGTGTTCATATTTGTGAAGATTCCCATCCCCAATGCCTGCAGAACCATCAGTTTGCCTGCCAGTCTCACCCACTTGAGAAAAAAAAAAAACTGTTGCTTATTAAAGGTCAAAATTGGACCACAAACAAACTTGAAGAATGCAAAGATTCCCGGTTGATGTTATTGTAAGAACTTATAAATAACATTTAAAGTTCTCACATTAGCTTGGGATTGTTTGAAATAGATTATGCAAATAGCTGAACTAGATCTCTCTCCAAGAGACCAAATATAACCACAGTGTCTTGGCTGATAGTTGTTGTGGTGGAGCACTCACACTCTGTGGGAAGTTAGCAGGAGGAGGTGGAGATTTGGGCATGTTGTATAAAAGTCTGTTTCAGTCTTTCTGAAAATGTTTGATTTTCAAAGTCTTCAGAAATTAGGCTTGTATCTTTGAGAAAGACTGCATAAGGGCAGGGGATCAGTTTGCAGAGCCCATAACTGAAATCTCGCTTGAGTCACTATACAGGGAAACAAAACATCTGCTTTAAGTACTTATGAGTCCAACGTTTCAATGTCAGTTCTATAGTTTTTCACTGATGTTGATTTGGTGGGTCTGCACCTATGAAAATCCATCAACAGCTCCATGGTTTTTGGGAGTCCAATACGGTGGCTGAAAGGTTGTAAACACAACAAGTAATGCAAACACAAAAATTAGGTTTACAAAATCAAACAAGTCGACAAATATCCAAAACACATGCAAAGGAAAAATGCTGCAAAGGAGAAATGCTGCAATCACTAAAAATAGAGAGAAACAAAAAGAAAATGCATTGCACATACAAAACCCGCTGCAGATATATACATGATGCTCAGACAAAGATATGCAAAGTAAAACTGGTACAAGTAGCAAAAACAATTGCAAGTAAATAATAGTTACAAACAAGCTATAGATAGTGGAAGTTCTCCAGAAGAACTATAGAAAATACATTAATTACTTTAGACCAGACCTTTAGCAAAAACCTACACAGGATGCCTGCACAGAGGACATTTAGAAAAAATTGTCTGACTTAATATCTTCCGTCTCCCTGCAACGTTATGTGGAGCTAGTATTGCAGTTTTTTTCAAATTTATTTATTCATTCATTATTAAAGTAAGAAAGCTGTGGTATCATATCTAATTGTGATGATGCAAGGTTTTTTTGTCTACACAATTTAATGCACCAAAGAAAGACATGGCATACAAGCCATAATGACATTTGTATATGGTCTAAAATTATTGTAACATGTATAATTTTATTCATCTATTATTAGATTACATAATTCAGTGAAACAATACGTTTAATACATGTTATATCATCTACTTTATCAGGTTAAGTCAACTTTCAGGATTTTATCCAATCAAAATTGTCTATCTCTGTGACCATTACGACCTATCAGGACTTCATGATTTGGAGACTGATGGGCGAATTGGCCAATCACGGTTCGATTTTGTGTTGGCGGGAAAAAAACAACAACAACCTCTTGTGCATTCCTGAAGTCTGAACAACATCATTGTCATTGTTATAAGCAGAGAGCAGAGATTGAGAGCGAGAGAGTCCAATTGGCTTTGAACTCTCTGATGTTGTGGCTATAAACACCCTTTTCAAGGCCCTGTAGCTGAGAATGAACAAATAATAAAAATTGGACTCCAGTTTTATGATTGAAAGAAAGAAAAAACATTGGAGGCTGCGATTGCCCAGAGTGACTCTAACAAGGTTGAACTTCACATCACATTTAGTAACTTTAAGCTTGTTGAATTTATTGTCGACAATCGCCGTCAATGATGATGCTGTGCACAGCGCTTATTGATACTTGATCTTGCTGATGAGTATTGAGTTCTGCTTTCTTCTTTCCATATTTAACTCGGTGTTTGCCTACTCTGACATAATCTTTGGTATCTTGCAGAATAAGCAGTACCACATGTAGTTCTGTTTGTCCAGCATTGAGGATTTTTGCAGCACCACAGAGACTTGACTCCATCTATGAGGACTGTGCATGAAGTCGGGGCTTCTAGCACAACCTGCTAAAGAACAGGTTCAAGAATCATGAAAAACTGATGTTTTTTGCTCTTCTGGATCCAAAAAGTTTTGCAGAATACAGAAAAAAACTTCCCCAACTCAGATTTTATAAGCCTTGCTGAAATCTACTGGCTGAATTTTGACCTCCTTAGGCTAAAGACAGAGCTGATTGTCATGTACAACATGTCAAACTTTGAGGTAAGGAGCCCATCAGACCAGCTGCACTTTCTGACTTAGACAAATCTAACAGAGAGCATGCAGTAGCTTTATCACCTTACCTGCCTGGTACTGACTATTCCCTTCTCCAACTCTTCTCTTGAGCACTCTTTCTCAGACTCATTACAGGAACAGTACTGGGCAGAATCACCTGGCTGTTTTGGCACAGATGTCCATTAAGAAAGGGCTTAAGTCAAAGGACAATGTGTATGAGGCTGCCATCGCCCACTTCTAGACCAGTGGATGGATTTTGTTTTCATCTAATAAAGTAGGCCTGTGTTATAAAACATTTCTTATTTATATGGGATTTATATTATGGCCCAGGGTAACTTTTGGGTTGTTTGTCTTTATTGTGGTGGTTGTTCGTAAAAAGTCCAATGCAAACTGCCTGTTTTTAAATGTGCGAGCTGTTCCTTCAAGGTTTGGATTGTTCCCAAAGGTGTTTATTTTCACGCCATACTGTGTAAAGAATCCTGGATGATAATAATCATCAGATATTTTTCTGGGTGGCCTCATTATATTGCTGATTTTGGCTTTGGAAAGTATATTTCATCACCTATGTAACTTAAATCATATCCAGTGTTTTGGTGGTAATGTTGAGAAGGTGTCCTGCTCTGGATCCCACTGATAAAGGCTCAGCAGCAGCGCTCATGGTTCACCTCTGGTATAGGGAGTACTCCTGAAGACCTCTTTTAACTTTGTAGAGTCATCGTCTCTCTCCGAGCTCTCTTCCCTCTGTAGTTGGTCCTAAAAGCAGCGGCTCGTCTTTTAACAGGGACCAGAAAACATCAACACATTATACCAGTTCTTGTGTCTTTGCACTGGCTCCCTGTTCGTTTTAGAATTATTTTAAGATTTCCTTGTTTGTGTTTAGAGCCCTGAATGGGATGGATACCTCAATACATCACTGACCTCCTCCAGATTTATTTTCCGGCACGTGCTCTGAGGTTTGAGGGCCATCTTCAGTTAATAGTGCCTAAGACAAGGCTTAAAACCGGAGGGGACCGAGCCTTTTCTGTAGTTGGCCTTAGACTTATTTATTGTTGTATTGTATTTATGTATTGTTGTCTTATGTTGTTGTTTATTATTTGTTATGTACAGCACATTGGACATTTTTTCTGTTGTTAAATGTGCTATTTAAATAAAGTAGATTGGATTGGATAGGATCATCAGTCTCAGTGATGCAGTCAATTGGAACAAGCAGCATCCTGTTTAGAGGAAGATGCTAGATCATCAGGCATTACAGCTCTGTCCAAGGACAGTTTTAACTTAGTACAAGTGGCAGGATAAAGAAGAACTCTGGCACAAAAAGAAACTTCATGCATGAAGTTGCAAAGCTCCTTCAGGTCATACTGCGTTGTAGGTGCATGGAGCAGTGTTAGCACAGGTCCTTCTTTCCAGAAGCTGTAAGAATTTATAGCTACCTCTTCTCCCAACCATTGTGTTTACATCCCTGCTAGTATTTGCACAAAGTTTTCTTTGTATTTATTAAAATCAGTAGCTAGGTTTTTTTTACTGCATATATTCAGTTTTATTCCTTAACTATGCATTTGCCCTATCACCTGACTGCTTGCTTTATTTTTACCTGTGTGTGTGCTTACATGCTTCCATCTGCCTTTCATTTGGCTGTTGGTTAGGTTATTCGAATTTATTCTATTCTACTCTATTCTATCTATTAAGGTGATCCCGTCAACTTTTGATCCTAAGAAGATCAGAACAGTGAGAGAAACGAATGATGATGTCCTCACTCTGCAACGTTTTTTGATTTATAACAGGATTATGTTGAGTGCACCAAAGCCACTTCAGCCAGAATTAATTCACTAGTTCTGTTGAATATATCCTGGGTTTCAATATGTGACTGGTGTTTACGGACTGGCCAATATAAAGATCATCTAAGGAGACGATGTACAGATCATTTTTTTTGGGGGGGGGGAAAGCTTTGTCCTCAGACTGCTGTGATCATTCCCTTACCTCACAACCAAAGTGGTGTGAGCAGCTTTAATTTATTGACGTGGAAGATTTTTTTACCCATGAATAAACCTGGTGATTTGCAAGGTGCCAAACGTTAATCTGCTTTGCATACATAAATTGTTAAGCAGCATCCTTTCCTTATGGGAGTCTTGAAATTCAAGTCAGGAAATCAGCAAATTGCCTAATCGTTCACACACAGGAGACAAACATGAGCCTCCAAATGAAAAAAGAAAGAAGAAATTACCATTCTGTTTAAGCACAAGCGATGAGACATGGGTGAGAGGGGTCATGGTAACAACAGCTGGAAGAGAATCCAAATCACACAACAAATGAATTAAGATTCAGCAAATTAAAAATTTCTTTGATACTTAATGGAAATGAACAATGTGGAGAGGGATGAAGCTGGGTCAGAGTGCAGCCTTACATATGACAGTGTTTCCATAAGAGCAGCTGGTGTCCATTAATTAATAGTTAAAACATCTGCATCTATTTTTAATCCTTCCTTTTGCTTTTTCCTTTTTTTTAACAATGAATGTATTTTTATTTAAAACAAGAATCATCTGGTTTCAAATGCGACAGGCTTGAATTAACTTCAGGCCACAGCTCTTCTCCTTGGTGATATAGAAAAATCATCTACATGTTTACATTTTTAGACCACATCTGTGGCTGAAGTCTCAGCTCCCCCTGACCCCCCACCTGGCTAATCCAGGTCTGTGTGGCAGCCATTACTGTCCCTGGATTAAACTAACCTCAGTGATGTAATTGACTGAAGGTACTGCCCCTTTCCCAAGTATCAGACATATAGACATAATAACACATAATGCTACAGGTCGCATGAAAATACATCGACTTAGTACACTTTTGAACCACTTTGTGCTTGAAAGGTGTTCATTATAGCCATTCTGTACACACTGTAACATTGCCTGAGTTGTGTAAGGGAGGCATTTCTTCCCAATTCCAATCCTCCATTGAAGTTGCTGTTTCCTACATGGGCTTTAACGATGGCATCCTTTTCATGAGACCATTCAAGAATGCTGATTGACCTATACTAATGTTTGGCACATAAGCACAGATAACAGTGTCCTGAAATTTGAAGTAACGAAAAGGTGACCCTTTCAATCACTGGAGAAAACACAATAATCCAGGTACTGAACTCAGCTGGAGGCTATTGCCCCCAAACAACAGACATCATTTAGACATTGGTTTTTAGGATAAATCTGGTCGGTCCATCATAGTCTGGATTTAGTCCAGAAATAGTTGTTGAAATTGAGCTGTGAAGTTTTCAACGTCTTCAACTATCAGAAAATTGCGGCTTTTCACCTTTCACTTTTCAATCAGATATAGATGTCAGGGCAAGAGTGGCACTGGAGTTTGCCCTGAAATCGAAGGATTGACGGTTCAAGCCCCGGCTCCGACTTTCAGTGTTGTTGTGTCCTTGGGCAAGACACTTCACCTGCATCATCTACTGATGGTGGTCAGAGGGCCTGGTGGCGCCAGTGTATGGCAGCCCCGCTTCTGTCAGTGAGCCCCAGGGCAGCTGTGGCTACAATGTAGCTTGCCACAGTGAGTGTGTTCGTGAATAGGTGAGTGACTGAATGTAGTGTAAAGCACTTTGGTCTGACTTGAAAAAAGGTGCTATATAAGTACAGGCCATTTACCATTAACCATGTCATTTGGATGCAAATCATGTCGTCTTTTTAATCAATTTTTGCACTGTGGGTTCAGAATCCTTGAACCAGCACAACACATCTCTCCATGGGCAACTAATCCAGGCCCTCTTCAGTTACGGTTCCACAGCCCTATTTTGAGTTTATACTACTTACCCACCAATGAGGTCAGGTTTTTCTGCCTCCAAAGCCAGATTATGCCTCAAGGAATTAGCATACCAAGGCTCCCTCCTTCTCCCATCATCCAACATGGAAGCGCCTAAATATGAGCGATACATCACTCTTTGTTGTTTGATTATTCATTGTTTTGTTCCTTCCCCACCAAGATAATTCACCATCTTAATTTTTAACAAACTGAAAGTCGAATAACTGAATATGTACTGCAACCATTTGAATGATCTAAATCTCAGTTTCATGTTGTAGTTAAAATTTGCATCCCATCAGCGTCTTAAAATTAGAAAGAAAATAGAGATGTACCATAAATACCCTTCACCTCTGAGTCAACAAACCTGTCCAGGGAGCATTATAACTGAGGGGTTAATGTAGTGGCACCAAAGTGCGTCATACAGAAATAGATCCAACCAGCCCCCATGTTCCTCCTTTCCTCCCACTCTGTTCCTCTCCAGCTGTTTTGAGAAATCAGCCATCCATCACCAGCTGTTTATGTATTTTCTTTTTTTTTTTCTTCTGTCGGTGTGTACGGATGGCAAGTGAACAGCCAGTGTCTGTTCTTGTGTTTGTGTGTCCACCAGGTGACACATCACATCTCATCATCTGGGTGACTCACATTTTGCTTTGGGTGGACTGGTGCAGCATTCATACATTCAAGATATAATGGGGGATTTTTTTTTTCTTTTTTGTATTCTTGAAGATTGTTACATTCAAATAGAGCTTTGCTTAAGCAAGAATGAAATCTATGCATCCTGATCCAATCAACCCTTCAACCTGTTCTTAGAAAAGACTGCAGAGTAATAATCCAGTGCAGGTGCACCCATGATTAACTAGCAGGGTGTTATGAAAGGAAGCGGAACAATCAAATAAGGAAAGGTCATAACACTGTTGGGAACGAGGCCTTGGTCCCCTGGTGCTCCAGTTAAGCTCTACCAGAGTCTCAGTTTTGCTCTGGTGTGATACGGTGGCCCTGGAGGGTGACTTAAATGGGTCGAAGAGAGCCTGCAGATCCAAAATCCTCCTTAACCCAGCGTAAGACCTGCAGCAGTGATTCCTCCGCAGCCTGATCAGGTAAGAATTCTACATTTACTTGAATAAATTATTAACCTGAAATGTAAAACCTTCTAACTCAAGTGAGATTCATATAACAATACAGCATACATCTATGAATCTAATTGCTATCTTTTAATTCTGCTTTTGTTGACATCTTGAGGTAATAACAGATGAGCAATTTGGATGTAAATAAGGACAGTTGGTATCCATGCAGCAGCTTTGATTATTGTACATGATATCAAATTTTAAAAGTCCTAATGTTAAACTTTTGTTTAAGTTCATACACATTTCTCATTAGGTTCAGAGAGATACTGGAGTATAGTGGCTGAGAGGCAAGGAAAAAATATGTATGGTTCAGTCCTCCACCAACACCACCACCCTCACAAGAGCAGTATAGTAATCAATTCCATTTAGTACAAGTCCAATGCACTTAAACTTGCAGCGCGAATAACCAGAGGCTGCAGAGCAGAGGTGCATTTATCGATAAAGCAATTAATTTAAACCCTCCTCCCCCCATTGCTCAACCTGCCAGAGCAAAAGGGACACTCAGGTACACCCTGACAAAAGTAAAATAGACAGTAAAGTTGTGGACAGATCCTGGGAAGGTTCCTGTGTCAGAAATATAGGGGATACATTAAGTAATAAAAAGAGAGGCAATATTAAAATAAGAAAAGTGACATATTTATGTAAGAGTTTTAATTCTTTCATTTTGACTGCAGTTCATCAACATTCATTCAGTTGATCACAGCCCTAACCTCAGGTGATGTTCTTCTCTTAGCCAATTAGAAGAGCTGCTATTATAGGCTATAAGTGGGAAAATCCCAAACTCAGAGGGGACTTTAAAGCAAAAAACAAACAAAAAAGAAAAGAAGGACTTTAAGTTTGTGACCAAATGCATGCATTTTTTTTCTCAGTCATTTTTTTTCTCAGTGATGATATGAATTTGAACTCCTTTGGGCAGCATTAATTCCCAGGCTTGGCAACATGATATGGCTCCAGTTTAGCAAACCAGTTGGATGTTGTCCTTGTGGGAAGAAGGGAAAAAAGAAAATAGTTACTGCCAAAGTAAAAAACTGCCACATGATGAGTGAGAAGATGAATAGCTTAATCCCGAGGTTTTTAACAGGGGGTCCACGGAGGTACTGCATGAGGGTTGTGAAAGTTTTGGTTGATTTGACTTTTTTTATATATATATATATTGCCCCCCTGCAATTTTTTTACCACTAATTCAAATATCTTTAAATCCACATTAACATGAAGTCAACACACTTTAGTAACCAGATAAAGAGGCAGAAGATGTGTTTCAGTCATCAATACACACATTCAGCAACACACAGGAGCTGAGTTTCATTCACGACACCTGTCCCATCAACCAGGAACCAGAATCAAAAATACTCGAATAATCCCAGGGTCCTTTTGTTAAGGACTCCATCTGTAATAGAGTGACTATGTGACCAGTTTGATATAACACAATGCCATACAATATATATAATTAGGGGCAGAGGTGTAGCCAGAAGATTTTTATACGGTTGGCCAGGCAATAACCAATGCAGACTGAGGGGTGGCCAAAGTGGATCGGCACCAGAACCTCAGGGTCAATCTACACTGTTCCAACAGGAAAATTCACGAGCACAACATCCATATTTTCAAAATAAAGATTAACTATACTTACCTACAGCCTTTGCTAACAAATAGACGCATATATTTAAACATCCATGGTGTTTAAATTAAAGGTATAATGGATAAAATTCTTTCAGGTTTGAGTGCTGGGACAAACATCTTTCCATTGTCATTACTTACCTACTTTTATCAATAATACTTCAGCATAAAATTGATATTTACATGTACTAATATCTACATGAATTGATTATTTAATACGTTTTTATTAAATACTTATCTATCTATGATTTCACTAAAGACTCTCAATTCCTAGATGACTTGCAGAGACACATTATTTTCTCTATACCCCATATAACAAAAAATCTAGTTCTGAAAAGAGCATGAATTCTGTATTTATCATCTTTAATGTTAATATATTGATGAGCATAATTAACCAAAGGGTTTTTTGTTGTCAGGGAATATATGAAAAATTTTAATCTTTTGAATATTCCACTTGAGAGTATCACTGCTGCCACCAGTGGTGGTTCTAGACCAAATGTACCAGGGGGCCAGGAGGGGGCCAGCCTGTTTTCATGGGGGCACAGAAAAGCATGAAATAAAAAAAAAGGGCAAGGGATTCAAATATATGAAGAGAGCTGCATGAAGAGAAATTTCAATTCAAATAGGTTTAATTAAGATCCTATTTNATATATATATATATATATATATATATATATATATATATATATATATATTAACCCCCTGCAATTTTTTTTTTTACCACTGATTGAAATATCTTTAAATCTACATTAACATGAATTCAACACACTTTAGTAACAGATAAAGAGGCAGAAGATGTGTTTCAGTCATCAATGCACACATTCAGCAACACACAGGAGCTGAGTTTCATTCACAACACCTGTCCCATCAACCAGGAATCAGAATCAGAAATACTTGAATAATCCCAGGGTCCTTTTGTTAAGGACTCCATCTGTAATAGAGTGACTATATTGTTTGATACAACACAATGTCATACAATATATATAATTAGGGGCAGAGGTGTAGCCAGAAGATTTTTATACGGGTGGCCAGGCAATAACCAATGTAGACTGAGGGGTGGCCAAAGTGGATCGGCACCAGAACCTCAGGGTCAATCTACACTGTTCCAACAGGAAAATTCATGAGCAAAACGTCCATATTTTCAAAATAAAGATTAACTATACTTACCTACAGCCTTTGCAAACAAAAAGACGCATATATTTAAACATCCATGGTGTTTAAATTAAAGGTATAATGGATAAAATTCTTTTAGGTTTGAGTGCTGGGACAAACATCTTTCCCATTGTCATTACTTACCTACTTTTATCAATAATACTTCAGCATAAAATTGATATTTACATGTACTAATATCTACATGAATTGATTATTTAATACATTTTTATTAAATACTTATTTATCTATGATTTCACTAAAGACTCTCAAGTCCTAGATGACTTGCAGAGACAAATCCTTTTCTCTTAACCCATATAACACAAAATCTAGCTCTGAAAAGAGCTTGACTTCTGTATTTATCATATTTAATGTTAATATATTGATGAGCATAATTAACCACAGGGTTTTTTGTTGTCAGGGAATATATGAAAATTTTTAATCTTTTGAATATTCCATTGGGGGTATCACTGCTGCCACCAGTGGTGGTTCTAGACCAAATGTACCAGGGGGCCAGGAGGGGGCCAGCCTGTTTTCATGGGGGGACAGAAAAGCATGAAATAAAAAAAAAAGGACAAGGGATTCAAATATATGAAGAGAGCTGCATGAAGTGAAATTTCTATTCAAATAGGTTTAATTAAGATCCTATTTCTTATTAGGTCAATATACATTCATAATTTTGTAATTTTACATATTTTTGACTTAATGTTAGTCAAAATTATCATTTTTTAGAATAAAATATGAATTAGAACTCGAGAAAAACTGAAAAATTCAGCTGTAAAAATAAAGCATTTTTTTTTTTACATTTTTTTTTTTGTTGAAAAAAACATTTTACAGATGAAAACTGAGATCCTATCTCAACACCACTGAAGCTATCACCTTATTGTATTTAAATAGTAAAACAGAATTTGTAAAGAAAAAAAATGAAATAAAGCCAATGGACCTATCAGTAACCCTGTATGTTCCAGTACACATATTATGAGTATTATGTCTTCAGTACAGGGGCCATAACAGAGGCCAAGACATAATCTACAAGGGCACTGGACCCCGTTGGCCCCTGTCTAGAACCGCCCATGGCTGCCACTGTGTGTATTAGAGGGGAAAAATGGTAGGGGTGGCCACAGATTGGCTAAGGCCATGGCCACCCCCCGCCCCCCAACTAGCTCCGTCCCTGATTAGGGGGTCCCTGCTCCATTCACCATTATTTTTGGGGTCCCTGGCCTGGAAAACGTTGAAGACCCCTGAATAATCTATAGAAAACATGATTTCCAATAGACAAGAAGTAGACTAACACATAACTTCAACTTGATGGTTTTGCTGACATATTGCTCCAGATTTTAATTTGGATCCTTTGGAAATAAGAGTCGTAGCGTCATTTACGATTACTCACTGCTGACTTTGCGTGTAGTGTGAATTTTAATAGGGCCTGAGGTGAGCTCCCCTCAGCCCAGAGGAGGCTGACAGGGAGGAGGAGGGACGTCCACAGCATCCTCTGCCTATTTGGTCAAGCTCCATATTCAAAGCTGAGAAACGGTCGGAAATGTGTAAATAGAGTCACTCCAACGGACGCCATATGTGAGTACAAGGCTAAAAACCTTTAAATTAATAATTTTATTACATATTTGTTTTATTGTTACTTATTTTACAGTAGAGGATTTAAATAAATATTTAAAAATAGGTTGAACTGGAGGTGATGGGTTTTATTTTGAAAGGAAGAACCGGAAATGGTGCTTGTATTCCTGCGTGCTTTATGCTCCGGTCCCCCCTCTCTCTCTCTGCCGCCTCTATCCGTCTCCAAACGGTCGGCTCGCGGGGAACCCAGCAGGATGCCACGGGGGAGCGCTCCGACCCTCGCCGCCTCCTGACGTCCCGCCTCGCTCACGGCCACTCTCATGGGCATTTTATCGACCCTCTTCTCTCCGCCTGGACATTTTCGGAAGCCGCGGAATGAAGCGCATGAACGTGAGCAACAAAAGTGCATCCTCGCTGTTGTGCCTGCCTCCAGCATCACTAGTAGAGACCCCTACTTATCCGTGGATGCGGTGCCTCTGTGGTCCCACTATCACGCGTCCTTGTTTTGAGGATTTAATGTAGGGTTGGACTTCTTGTCTTCTTTTTTTATTTTACTCTTGTCCTTTTTCCCTTCGAGGTTTTCCATCTCTGAAACAAAAGATTTCAAGATAAAGAAACTCCGGGAAAACCAGCGAGCACCTCACTTGGCATCTGGAATAACCTTTCTTAGCGGTTATTCGCCTCATCAAGCATCTTCTCTCTCTCTGGGGTGGGGAACCCGACTGATGCTTGCTTTTGCTCGTCTGTTCCGACTTCTGTATCGTCTCGTTTTTGTCTGTTTTGTCCCCACAGTGGCATGAAAATTCATGAATGCGTCCAAGGACATGTTTGCAAATTACGCATGCACCGTGGCGGTATAGTAGGCTGTGCGTAAGCTCCTTTTTTTTTATTATAATGAATGCCTTAACTGATTCATTCAGTCTCATTCTTGTGTTTTTTTGGAGCAGATTTGGCAGATTTATTCTAACTTGACTGATTTGTTTGTGCGCGCGCGTTAATGGGGGTTACGGCATATGGCATGACCTGTAGATGTTTTATATTTTATTGAAAAAGAAATAAAAAACAGGATTTTATTAAGAATCTGCTTCCAAAAAGTACAAATATTCATCATGAGATTAAAAATTGACATGTAAAATATAAGCATTTGGCTTGTTTTAACGCCCCATTAAATGCGCGCGTGTGGATCAGAGGGAATCTGCGCGTAAATTCATGTCCAGCTATATGAGTAAGGAACATGTGTGTGTGTGTGCGTGCAGCCACGCTGGAAGTCGCCTCCCATGTGGCCGTCGGGAGTGGGGAGCAGGCAGCCATGCCCGCGGGAGTCCGCGATGCGCAGGGCGGCCATCAGCGGCAACATCAACGCCCTGCCGCCGCACCACGTCCCCACCGGCCGCAGCGTGCGGGTCTTCATCTGCGCCAACCCCGATGGTAAGACCCGACGGCGTGACACCTGCTGCTCAATCCAGTGGATCCCACGGATACCCTCATCATTCAATTCAGAAATACACGATCCCAAAGGGATATTAAACACTGCAGCTCAATTTTATTTTATCTTTCAGCTGGTTCTTGTATATTTAGACACCAAAGCCATTAGAATACCTTGCAGAAATATCTGCAAGAGACTTCTTGAACTGTCTGCCATTAACTTTAACATGTTTTAGGCCATTAAGCAAGAAAAAATATAGTGCAAAGTAAAAGTAAATCTATTTATTTTGATGCCTTGAGGTAAAACCCACTGGAACAGTTTTGTCCATAAGCCCAGACAACAGTCTTTAGTCCATCTTATGAGAATGCAGACTGTCACATAAATTTGTCCCACCTTAACTAAAAGGAAAGAGCGTTGTGCACTATATAGATCTAGCTTTTATGGAAGAGCAGCCTGAAATAATTCATTCTTAAGCACCATTCCTGTGACTGCAACTTCTCCTTAATATTAGGTCAGCATTAACTCTTCTCCTTGCCAAAGAAGTTAGTTAAACAGACTGATCACCTCCATGCCTTTTGCAATTTCCTTCTGGTGGTCTGTCCTGTGGTCATGAATTGTGGTGGGAAAAGACTGAGGAGTCAACAGGATGTTAGGGTTAAAATAAGATTAATGCATGGGCATGGAGGATACCAGGATGACACCAATGAGATGGAAACAGGATGACAGAGGACCAGTCTTTCAGATATTTGAAATCACAGAAATTTTTAGCCAACTTTTTTTTTTATTTAAAGGAAGGTGGTACAAAATAAAAAATAGCAGTTTGCAAAAAATCCAAGATTTGGAGGAACGTTTAGGCAAAGAGGCAGAAGAACTTTTTAAAATCTACATTTAATATGCTCTGTGTGGCAGGAAACTAACACCGCATCCTCTTCCCTCGTCCCCTTGAGCACAGCGTCGTTACACTGAAACATTGCGGCGGTGGCATAATGCTGTGTGGATGTTTCAGCTAATGGGAAGATGGATGAAGGTTAAGGCTGCAGAAGATTTCAGACTAGGATAGAGGTTAGAATAGAGGGATAGCAGCACCAAACATGCAGCCACAGCTAGACTGGAATGGATTAAATAGAGTCAAACTGGATATTTAAATGCAATAAAAAAAAATCTGAGAACTGGTGTTTATCTTCATCTGATCTCAGTGAGCTATTTTCGCGAAGATGAATGACAAGCGTTTCGGTCTCTAGCTGTGCTAAAGCTGCACAATAACAAAACAGCTTGCAGCTGGGGTTCATTAAAAAGCAGCTTCTACAAAGAAATGAAAGCATACTTTTTTTTCTAAAAGATAGTGATTTAAAAAATATTAAAAAAATTCCGTTTATGCATACTTATGCTTAAAGGTAATAGCCACAAGTTAAACTCCTCCCAGGGCTGTAATCAATGCGCTCGTTCCATTATTTGCCAGCTGGTTGCCAGGTCCGCTAATGCTAGCCTTTCTTTCGCATTACTTAAGATCAACGAACATTTACTGACCACTTTAGAAGAAAAGCAGCAACCTCATTGTGGCTTCTGAGCCCCTTTTTGCCCTTAAGTCTGAAAAGGTTGACTGATGTTCACCTTCGTTTTGTTTTTTTTTGATTTAATCTGAGAAATGCGAAAAAATAAAAAAGCCATGGAGCTACTAGAAAATGGCAACATCTGAGCTCCATCTCACATGACTATATCTACTGGTGCAAAATTAAGATTTAAATGTTGATATAAAGTATTTTTGACTAATGCTGCAACTAATGATTATTTTGCAAATACGATTAATTAATTGATAATCAAATAGCCAAAGGTTGCCTTGAAGACAATTTTTATGAAATAAACCAGGTGAAACTAAAACGTTTCCACTTGAGGAATTCTGGATAGAGCACATAGACAAAAAAGTTTTTGTTTTCTTAAATGCAAAATGTTTATATATTTCATTGCAATTTTTATATAATTACTGCTCTAAGTGGTATAAAAGCATATTTTACAGTCTCTATACTCTACTTAACAGTGGATCGATTACTAAATTAGTTGGCAATTATTTCAATAATCGATTAATTTGATTAGTTGTTTCAGCTCTATTTTGGATCGTTCAAAATTTACAACAAAGACAATCAATATATTAAAATTTTATTCCACATGTTTTGCAAATGTATTCTTTTTTTTTTTAAACAACATTTTGATGAAAAAGTTGTAGCTATGACCTTTAAGGTAAGTGTATATAGACATTGTTATCCCCAAAGGTTTTGCCCTGTGCAGCTTTTAGCAGCCTCTCAAGTGTGTTATTAAAAAAACGTGTGCAAATAATACACTCTTCAATAATTTGACTTCTGATATACAATATATAACGACGGAGAAGAAACAATTGTCATATGTTTCCTTAAGTTGCTTTTTTACGAATGCCTCACTTTGATTCACATAGCACTAAGGGGTAGCCCTAGCCACTTATCTACTTTGTACTAAAAACAATAACGCAATCATTTTTGGCATTTACTTGATCATATTTAGTTACTTTAGCACATTATTTTTTTTTCATTTAGGAGGGTAGGACATGAAACAATTGTGTTAAAATAACTAAATATGCTTAAGTAAATGCCAAAAGCGATGCATTATTTGTTTCAGTGCAGTAAGAGATACTGGGAGGAAAGAAGAAGAGAAAAAAAATAAGGTTGTGAGCTTTTTTCCAATAAAGCATGTGACATAGCAGATTGCTTTCAGTACAGATTGGTTGGTGTGAGCAGAGTGTAAGACACTCGGGTCGCAGAGGAGACACCCAGTTGCAGCTCTGGATTTGAATTTGCCCTCTGGGCGAGGGGGTAAAAATAGTCTCGGTAAAACTGGAGTAAACAAGGCAGGAGAAGTAGAGTAGGCTACAAAAGAGAGTGAGGACCAGAGAGGAGGGTGGTGGTTGCTGTCATTGATGCATCTCCATCAGTCGCGTCGCCTGCACTGAAGGAACACATGAACTTACCTGAGATGATAGCGCTGAATGGAGCCGGCCAATGTTTGGCCACCTGTGGCTTGATCGGTGAAGGAGAGCTTCCTGTGTCGACGGGTATCTAACAATCCAATCTGTATGTGGCTGGAAACCGGATGAGTGAGGGAGGGTTACTGGGAGTAAATCCTTTAACAGCGTCGACACAAATGGAAAGATAAACATCTTAGCCGGAAACACAGAGATCTCAAATTTCTCTATTTCCAATGCAGGGAGGCGGAGATAACCATTGCAATGCTCCAGTACATTAAGTCATACAGTAGTATTAAGATTCTCCCACTGCGTTAAATCTTTAGTTATAATCGCAAGCAGCCGCTCCTGGTATTACTTTAGATTGTTTTATTTCTTTGCAGCTTTGTCAGTTACGTACAGCTTCATAAAGTGTTCAGAAACATTTCAGAGTAACAGATTTGCCCTTTTAGTAGTAGATTGAATTCCTATTTAACAAACCAACCCCCATCGTTGATTAATAAGATAACCCCTTCTGTGTCATGGGTCCTTCTGCATAGCTTGTTTCCTTATGTTCACTAGGGGGGGCTGTCCATGTACTTATTTAACATGGTACAGTACATCTGAGGGAAAACATGCTCTAATCTAAGGTCAGTGACCCGGATCAGTTCACATTCAGATGCTGTTTTGAGGTCATATTTTCACCCCTCTCAGCTGTTCTGCACCATATCGGGATTTAAAACCCAAAACAAATCAAGTTGAATCTTTTTTTACAAACACAAAAACACACCATCTGTAAATAGCTTGAAAATATTATTAGAGATATTTATTAGTAATATTTTTTTTCATAAAAGTAACAAGTAGGTGGATTCACAGCATTTTAGAATACTGGATCTACCAAATACAAAACAATTTCAATTTGGTGAAACTAATTAGCATGATTAGTGGAGGATCCGTTTTCCAGGACAGATCAGGAACAGAAGAGCGATTAAGCAGAAAGGATTTAAAGACATTTATTTTCTAAGAAATAAATGATTAACCTATTATACATTGTAGTCTAGTACGCAAATTCATTATAGGAAGAGAAAAAATAATAATTTTGGTCTTTTTAATAAAGTACAGTGGAAGGTGGATATATTCTGGCTGCATATGTTCAATGAGCTGATGGTACGGATCATGCTACCAGATAGTGACAATGCCAACTCAATGCAGAAAGGGATTAAGGGCATAGAGGCTTTACAAAATGTGAAACAATTTGTCCCTTTTATGTGTATAAAGGGAAAGTAGATTATCCTTAATTGTAGAACTAAGTAAACTCGTTCCCTGCGAGTGTTTTTTTTTCCACAACTTTTTTTCTATAGAATCTCGTTTTTGCAGATATTTAACGTCAAACTGTCATTTTTTTAGGACATTTTTCGCTCTCTCAGATCATTGTGGAGAGATGTTGCTACTTTATCTGAGCTTATTTGGACCAACGGCCCCATGTTTGACTCTATTTTGTCTGCTTTGGGTTCTTCCAAACTACAAACAGTACATCTTATGTTTGTTTTTCTTTTTCTAACCTCTCATGCATTTAATGTGTATTTAATGCATTCTCCAAGCATGACGCTGTCACTGTTAAGTTATATATGTTTCTTTAGGAGAACTTGATTTGTATTTGCATTTTATTTAGATATATTGAGATTAAATGATGTTAACATAAATGAATTCCACATGCAGGTTTTTATTCGTATCGATTTCTAAAATCATGCAATTTACCCTCAAATTTACAATGATGCCTGACTTTGAGTTGATCTAACAGATCGCGATAAAAGAAACACTAAGGTTTGTGTCTGTAACATAGCAAAATGTAAAAAAAAATGTAAATGGGTATAATTATTTTTAAGTTTCTTTATGCGTATAGCCACGGTTGATCGTTTAAAACCCCCTTAGATGTTGTTGCCACAGTACCTAGACAGTACCAACAAACCAGGGAAATGGTTTGTTTGGGTGGGTTTTATTAGATGGATTGTGCAGCTCACTGGTCGATTATCTACAAACACTTGTGTGCTCATGGATCCATATTAGGGCAGCACCTTGCTCAAGTCACCTTGGGGAATAGGCTGTTGAAGTAGTAGCATGCATTCAAATAGAGCGCTATCTCCTAAGCGGTTTAAATTTGAATTCAGAAAAGGTCTTTGAAGCAAAAATGCATGAAATCTATCCTCTAACTCATCACTGTCAGAGCTATAGTGAAGGGAGTACAAATTCACTAATCACCTCGTGGCATGCGATTGTTCCTGCTGTTCACATTTACCTTTTCTTCTTGCCCAATAGATTCTGTCAAGGCTCCTTAATGATCTGTTTCTTTGCAATGAATCTAGTGAAACTATGTCAGATGTCTCGCACTGCTTTTTAATCAAGTGCTTCACTGGGGAGTTGTTGAAAGTTGGACCTATGGACCTGCTTGTCCCCATTAGGTGCAGTGAAAATATTGGCGTTTGCTGGATTCCCCTGTCTGTTTGTCTCTGCTCTCCCGACCGAGGGGACAGAAGACTCGCATTGATTAGTCTGGCATCAGCTTTTACTGATGCCAGACTAGATGTAGAGTAAGATGCTGCCATTTGTAAAAACTAACGGTGCAACTGTGAATGACTCGAATGTTTAAAAAAAAATGTATGATGCTTATAGAAATCCATCCATCAGTCTTCTACAGCTTGTCTGTCAGAGTCAATGGGGTCTGGGGCTTTTCTACAGCAGTCTAGGGGCGAAAGGCAGTGTACACTGTAGAGAGGTCACCATACTTAAAGAAATATTTAGATTTATTCAAAAATCTAAAGTACTACCTGCCATTGGAGTGACTCACTTTCTGCTCAAACGGTTGAATCCTGTTCTCTCTATATCGACCTATATTATTCAGTTTTCAGAACCCGACTAACTTTCTAACAATCACCAGCACTCCTTCTGTTGAGTGAGTTCATCCAGACCTCTTAAACTTCTGGCTTCCTGTAAGATCCAGAACAGATTCCCAAGGTTTATCTTTTTTATTTTTTTTTTATTTTTTATTTTTTTTGCTCATGCCTCAATTTCTCTCTAATCCTCTGTGCCTCAGCACCGCTTACACGGAAATTCTCCTCTTCTGTTTCTCTCTCTCTACCATCTGCTCGCCCAGCCACCAAGGGCTTTAGAGCTTGAGGTAATGTGGACCCTTGTCCTCAGAAATCCCTCACAAATGTATATAAGGTTGCTTATAGATAGGTTCATGCACAATACCCTTGAGAATTTACTATTACTACATGTGGGCATAATCTCAAAGCAATCACCTATTTCATTGTTAACCTTCTAATATATAAGTTATATACAGGCTGGAGATTATTATCTAATTAATTTAATTATTTAAGTACGGTAATTGAGGTTCTATTTTTTACAGTTATAAAATGGACAGAAATCTTTCGGCCTCATAAAATCAACAAGCTTTTGTCTTTTAATGCCCGACTAGTTGCATTAGAGGCAGCAGCTGGAACCCACTGAACTTCCTATAATGCATGTTTTTGTTGGGTAGACTGAGTATTGCACGCAGTCACTTTTCTGATTAGCTAATCTGATACAAAGTTAGAGGCAGTGACACGAGGGAACTCCTGTGATTTTACATTCCCCCCATGCTGTTAAAGCTGATGCACGTAGTGTCACTGTAAGCCCCAGTGGGTTTGCTCCTTCTTCATTATACCTTATTAACATAAGCTGTAAGGTTCCCTTGTGGCCAGGATATCCAAGAACATCTGACCCCTTTGACTTGAGGCTATTCCAGGTCATTTGTTATTGATTATGCATCTGTTTACCCACATAGGTTCATTTCAGTGGAGGGTTTGGAGCTCTAAATTAGGCTTTTTGATGCAACAGCAACTCCTGTTACTGAAAAATGAAGTATGATCCCTGATTACGATCCTCCCTGTTATGTCTGATCTTTCTGTATTGTGACGATACATGGGTCAACCTGACAATCACAATTTGGCTCTCTTCCTTTTGGAAAAAAAGCTGGATCAGACCCCCTTTCAAGCTGTTTAGCCTCTGTCCCACCACTGCTGGGTGTCGGTTACGCCATAATGTTGGGTTAGTGTTGATGATGTCACCAGTGCGACATAATCAGGAAAGTAAACAATGGATTAGCAACATTAAAGGAAGCCAGTGCATTGATGTTCGTACATTGCAGTCAGTAAATGGGCCGGACTAATGTAGGGCCTTTTTAAGTCAGGGGGCTCCAGAGAACTTTACATGAAATTCATTCATTTATGGTGGCAAGCTGCCAGAGATGGCAAAAGTACTCACTTTCCGTAAATACTCTGGTAAAAGTGGAAGTACTGATTAAACTTCTTTACTCAAGTAAAAGTAACAAAGTACAGGCTTGTAAATTTACTTAAAGTATAAAAGTAAAAGTAGAAACCACTTTTTTCATGCCGTTGCCTACATTTTAAATGGATGTCTGCCAATAGGACTAGATCTCCGTTGTGTTCATTTTCAATCATCTCGTCGTCCATACTACTATGCTAACGCCACCGCCACCAAGCTGCAATGATTTGCCGCGAATGAATACCGCAGAATCCGTCGATTCATCTTGTAGTGGTGCGTCAAATGCAACGTAGATTCCCATTCAATTACATTGAATTTGGTATTGATGACGTGAAAAATAATAACGGTAACTCCATTGAAATGATTCAAAACTAAAGTAACGAGCCAATTTTTTAAAATGTAAGGAGTAGAAAAGTAGAAAGTACAGATATTTGTGTAAAAATGTAAGGAGTAGAAGTAAAAAGTCGCCATAAAAATAAGTAGTAAAGTAAAAATATCAGAAAAATCTACTTGAGTACAGTAACGAAGTATTTGTACTTCGTTACTTTCCATCTCTGCAAGCTGCATTGTAGACACAGCTTTCCAGGGGCACACTGACAAAAGCTGCTGTAAACAGACACTACTGGGCCTTGACCACCATCAGCAGGTAATGCAGGGGACGTGTCTTGGACATAATGTCTAAGACAAGCCAATCCTTGATCCAAACTCACAAACCCTTCTTTTTGGGGTCGAATTCCTGCATTTTATGCAAAAGCTTCCAATGTTAATTAAATACATATTTAATCAGTAGTTATATGAACAGAAAGACAAACTGTACTTTTTAGAATTGGATTGTGCAGAAGAGTTATGGTTATTTTTTGCCATCTGTCAGCCACAATTGTATTTTTCCTCCCTCCCTTGAAATAAGAGGTTTCAATTTCTTTTCCTTTTTAAACA
>NW_015150646.1:86066-99282 GCF_000732505.1 Cyprinodon variegatus
GATTTTAATTAAGTTTTTTATCAGATCGAATCATGCCAAGGAACAATCCATTACGTTTTGGTGATAATCCTGATTCAGGATTTTTTTTTCTTTAATTCTAAGATACAGTAGTGATTTATGGAGGAAACAAGCAGTTCCCACCCTAAACCAGAGGACGGTAGCACTGACTGTTGACAGCCTCAGCATCAGACTCAAAAAGTCACAATCCAGGCATGGTAGTAGCACGGTAGCAGCAAAATTTGCTGAGTGCTTTTTTAATATGTGTTTATTTTTTTATCCATGTTCTCTTAGTCGCATAATTTCTAATTAAATTCCGTACCAAATGTGGTTTGTATTACAGTTGCTCTACAGTTTTGTGTATATTTATCCAAAGGTAGATTTATTTTGATTCAAAGCTAACATGAGAAGGTAAACAGAAGATTAAAATATAAATTAATAACTTTCTATTAAACTAAATCAAACCTATCAACTAAAAGTCAATTAAGGAAATTAAACTGATGAACAAAGATGCCACATTAATTCTAGTCTTCTTTGTTACCACAGATTAGATTGAGGTCGTATGAGAAAACCCCGAACATTAAAAAACTATCATCTAACTAATTAATAGGCTTAAATCTATCAAGAGTTTGACAGCTTTTAAGCAGCTTAAAGTTCTGAGTTCTAATATTTCACTTTACCTCAAGAGGGGGAAAGAAATGGAGAGGATAAATTCAAAGGCTCAGATCATCCTGGACCAATCAGCTTTCCCGTTTCCCTCGCTTCCTTCTCTCTGCTGAGCTGATGTAGACTTATTAGTGCAAACAGGTCCTGTTTCAGATGTGAAGGTCAATCTGAGACTAGGGAGCTGGTGGTTTTGGCCCAAGTCACTGGATATCTTTATAGGGCTTCACTTTAGACTCTTAGCAGGCTTTAATATGAAAGGAAATACTTTTAAAGGGAATTACCAATAGAGACAAAACGCAAACAAATTCATAATCATAACCAGATTTGACGGTTTGATCACAGATGCTCTCCAAACAAGCCCACTGAGATTAAGCAGTTTTTGCAAAAATGAGAGATCTTCAATTTCCGTTTCTTGGGGTCAACAAGGCTCATACAAATGCAGAGAAGACTTTTCAGATCCCTCTATGGTTAGATGTACCTCTAAATTCCCATTTAAATTAATTAAGGTTTGTAACATAAAAAAAAAAAAAAGTCCAAGCAGTTACATTTCTTTTATTTAATGGATCTTTTTCATAGTGATAATTAGGGGTGTAAATCACACCCATCATGGCGATTCGATTCAGTATCGATTTCCTGACCCAACGATTAGATTATTTTCGATACTCAGGAATACACCGCGATTCGATTAGATTCGATTAGATTCAATTAATCAATTAATCGGTTACAATTTTTTTTTTATTATTATTCTTTTTTTTTACACCTTACAGGCTAAACAAAGTTTCAAGTTTGAAAAAAATAAATGAAAGCTATAATATCGTTATGCATTTTTTTTTAGAAAGAACAGCAAATAACAGAAGTAGAAAAGTTGCATCAAGAAATACTGCAAAAATACTGCACATAATCAGTGCAATGAGTTCAATGCAATACCTCGGCTCCAGAGTGTCGACGTCACCGCCCCCTTGAGAGACGCTCCGCTGCACCTCTCCCAAATTGTAGCTGACTGCAAACAGTGCCCCAGACAGGAGGCCAGCTTGTTTTGTTTTATGACCGAAATTGCGGAAAACAACTGGTGAAGTTTGACCTGCAAGAAGAGCGAGGTGCGCAATACCGCTGAGACCCTTTTTCCTCCTGGATCTCCGCTCTTTTTGGTCCTCATGTCCCGTCAGACTAAACTCGCCCCCACTCCCTCTCCGCCTCAGCCATATCTAGACCCACAGCGTGTAGCACAGACCACGCTGCAATATTGAGCATAATTTAAAAATGTCTGTGTCAAGCTTACTGCAACACGCTGCTGTAAGAGTATAACCAGGAAGCGAGGTAGGAGGGAAAATTAGGTTTGGCACCACCGCAGCACAGGAGGAGAATTACGCCCAGGAGCAAATGGATAAAAATAGACCGGAGGAAAAAAACAAACATGAATCGATTATCTTGTGGACGTGTCGATGCATCGGATCGTCGGCTTTTGGATCGATGCATCGATACAAAACGATTATTATTTACACCCCTAGTATATATATCTAGTATATATATCACCCCTATAATATATCTATGTAAAACTATAGGACTCTTCTTATTTGAAATCTTGTAACTGAAGTCGCTGTAGATTAACCTAAAAAAAAAAGGGAACGCTGTGAGACACATGTTTTAACTTTCATATACCTCTGAATCCTTTAGTGAAACCGTTTCAGGGTTTAAGACAATCAGAAAATAGGTTTTTCTCCTTCAACATGGATTTTACTAGTGTTTCTTCCTGATTGAGCAGTGAGAGAATATAAGTCCTCTGAAGTGTTGAGGATTAGCACCTTTATTAGAACCTAATACTACTGTAAAACTGTTATTTGATGATGTTAGTAAAATCTGACCACTAAAGTGGCATTTCTCTTTTCATTATCTGTTTAACTAGATAAGGGGGAAAAATTAGACTAAAGGATAAAAACGGATCAAAGCATCAGCTTAGGTTTCTTTGAGATCTCAAACTATTTTGGGAACTTAGTCCAAAAATAGTGACTTGAAAGGGAATCATCAGGGACGTGCAGCTTATTTCTGCGTCCATCCATTACATCTCCTGAAAATGGAGAAAAAAGAGGAAAGTAAAAAGACCTTGACAGAGAGAATAAAGGAAGCTGACAGCACATATATGAAAACTGTATTGTTCATCGCTAGTCAGATAAACAGAAGGGGAAACTATAGAGATGGACACACAGGGAGAGGAAGGAGGCGATTGTAGAATCCAGTCTTTGTTCTTCTGCAGGCTGCTGTGTGGACGACGGACCCACACATATGTCAGTGCTGCCATAACTCATCATCATCCCACAGAAAGGAAAGAGACAGTTTGTTGTTATTGCCACAACTCGAATAGCAACACAGTTGAGTGCATTGGGGCAAAGTGGGGTTCTTTATGCACTTACAGATACCACACCAGGGAAACTTTAATTCTATAAACACCGCCATTATGGTTGATATTTTATACCCTGTGAGACTTTAAAGTATGTTGCTTAATGCTTGTACAAATTCTCAGCCACAAAACAAGCTTAAACGGAAGGCAGCCATTCTTTCACATGGGCCTGCCTCCAATTTAAGCCTATTTGGTGGTGATAACATTTATAGTATGGGTCTGTATTTCCTTTGTGTACAGTTACTCTGGTTGGGTATTGGTTTGACATTTTGCAGGGGCTGCTGATATCTGCTCGGTCACGGCCCAAAGCCTTACTAAAGATAGATGAGAGATAGATACATCCGAGTGGATTTCTGGACTCGTCCACTCACGCTGCATATGACACGGTCAGCAGCTGAGGGGCTGGTTGTTGCCCGTATGTGTGAGCTTCTTCTGCTGCACAGGGCAGCCTCCGTGGGGCATATTCTGTTTTTAACTCCCCATCCACACCCCTCACAGATAGGGAGAGAAACTGAGACTGGGCCTGTCCGAATACATTACACTAACCATTTGGAGAATAGTGAAAAATTTCCGGGAAAAGAAAGTGGGACACATATATAAGCAGTGCAGTTTCCACTTTGTAATACGGTGTGGAATAAACACTGCTTTTCTTTGAAGCATACAGGAAAAACTATCCATCCATTTTCCATCATGCTTTATCCCTGCTGGGGTCACGAGGGGTGCTGGTGCCTATCTAGACAGGTTGCCAGTCTATCAAAGGACTAGAAAAAACAGCAAAATTAAAAAAAATATATTTTTTATCTATTCTAAACACAAGGTTAAGTTTGACCCAAAAAATAATTGATTTAAATGAATAACTTGGATCTCATTAAAACAAGCTTTGTTTGGACAAATGCCCGCAGCTATATTTATATTTCTTACTATAAATCTTTGAAGCCTAAATACTAAGATTTCCCTTAAATTTACCCCACAGTAAATTGCGGCTGATTAAAAAGATCTTGTGAATAAGGTATCCAAAGCTGGTTAAAAAGTGACATCTTTTACACTGAAATAAGTCCTGTTTCAAAAAGGGCTGACATGCTTTCTTTAAAGAAGAAGAAACACTACAGTAGAAACCAAACAAAGAAAAAAATAAACAGAAAAAAGATGCTTGTAAATTAGAGGTGTACAAAAAATATTTACTTATAATTAATTGTTGATTTGTGGTTTATTAGATTAAGATTTATTCCATCCGATTAATTGATAGTGTCAGCTCAAGGAATTTCTTTTAGTGATGTACTGTTATCGTCCACTAGAGGACACTGCTGTTCATTGAAAGGGTGATGAACAGCTAATACCTGCTGTTACGCGGTATTAGCAAGAGAAGAAATGCAAGGTTAGAGGCATGCAACAGCAGAAATTGAAGAACAAATTCAATTTATTCAATAGTCTGGTTTAGGATTATTTAAAGTTTTATTGCAACCAGGATGCCAAACAGGCCAGATGGTAGCATGCATCGCAAATGGCATTAACAATTTAACAGTTGAGGTTAGAAATGTTGCGACTTTTATTAATTTATCGATAATTTATTGAATTTGTGGCAGTTTTGGATTTCCATACATGATCCAGTTGCAATTGATACCATTTATGTGTGACATGTTCGGAATTGAGCAAAAAAATGTAATGGTCAAAATCTTTCTTAAGCAGTTTAGTCTGCACAGCACGATTGTCTATTTATTCACCTTCACCGTAGCAAATAGACATGCCTGGTCCCATCAGTCAAATTCAAAACACTGCAACCTCTTACCAATATTTATGGTCCGTTCTATTTAGGGCTATAACTTCATCAAGCAAAGATAGACAACAACTCCTTGACAGAAACCTCTGAGTTTTTTTATGCCATCAGTGCACTTACAAGTTGTGACTTTGTGCACATAGATTTTCTGCAGATGAGAACAAATTAAAGTTAAGCTGTTACTGCGGCTTAAGGCCCGTTCCTCAGTTGAAAGCCACTGTACTATTTCTATGTTAAACTGATGGACCCACTGCCTGACCCAGGACAGAGAGAAACTTTAGGTTCTGTAAAGTCTGTCCTGAAGCGCGCCTAATGTATAATAGCTTGATAAAATTTAAAGATTGTACGTCACAAGGGAAGAGGAGGGGGGAGGGTGTACTTCCCCATTGCTGCAGTGGATAATCAATAGACCGTAATATTTGGAAAAGATTATATGTAACCAAACCAAAACTGTGGAAAAACTATTATTTTTGACTAAAAATGGCTAACACCTTTCATTTTGCTTATCATTGCCTGATTTGCACAAATACTGCTTGAGCTTATGTCACTAAAATGACAGAAAAACAGTGTACCTTAAAATATTGTTCTTTTCTAAGACATTTTATGCACACGAAAAACATTAGAAAAGATTTTATTATACACACCAATCATAAACAATTCAAAGGAACTTAAATGTAAAAAAAAAAAAAATTGCAATTATATTGCTAACTGTAGTTCCGCACTCCACCAGTAGGTGGTGACATGTTAACATTAAGTTTGATGAACTGTGGAGATCGTTGAAGCAATTTGCCCAAACGGTTTAACACCTCATTAGGCTTCATCTCACCATCACTACCTAACACAATGACACATGAGGGTAACATATTCAGTGTTTTGGCCAAACCAAAAACAAAAACAGCGGAAAACAAGATGGCTGACAATTAAATAAGGGAAACATTTAAACTAACTAAACACAAATCCCTCCCAAAGTTTACTGGTACATCTTAGGTCATTTGTTCCTCAGGAAAGAGGCTCATCCCCCACCATGGCAACTCAAACAAAGGAAAGAAATGTTAACAAAAGAAAATACCTTCCATTACTGGTATGTGTGCACTCCATAACAGCGGTGCTAGATAAGCCAAATTATAAAATTTTCAAAAATGAAGGTCAATGTAATAACAAAAAACTGTAATTTGACCTAATATTTTTAAAAAATGACATCTCGCAATTCACAATGTGAATATCTATAACAAATTCACATTTTGTAAAATTCACTTTTTTTGTAAATAACCTTAGATTATAATTGCTGACTCACATTTTTTAACATAACTTATAACATAACATATACATATATTATATAAACTATTTAAATCTATCAAACCTTTGTGTTGATTCTGAATAAATATGTGTAATGTTAACTGAAAGGTCATTATGAAATTTGTTTTGGTCTTTCAAGGGGTTGTGACATGTGAGTGATTATTATAATATTATCTTTGACTTGTCTTCTATGTGATTAAAATAAGATCTGAGGTGCCTCCTAGTCATTCTGACAGCAGCTGTTTCAATTATGGTCTGATTGTAAAAGGCTGGTGTGAGGTATCATAATATTAGATCCAAATACAATTGCTTTATAAAGCATATTCAAAAATAACAGATACAGGCTGTTTGTTATAATTTTATGTGATTTTTAAAAGTAAAACAGCAACAAATAACCCTGATATTACCACACACAAATAATGCTGAACAGAGTGGAGAGGTAGACTGTAGACACTAATTTTCCCTTTATAATTGTACTAGTCAGCTTCCGTAGGAGCGATTTGTCTCATTAACTCATCCCTTGTTAATTCAGGCTTGGTTATTCTAACAACACTGGGCTCACTAGGGGTGGGCTTTGTCTCACATAATCAATGTTTTTGCACAAATCTCTACCCTCCAGTGTACAATTTCACCTCATTGCATCAAGTGGACTTGAGGTTGAGTTTCCCATCACACTCTCTGCAGCAGCCCCCACCCCATGCAACTGTCCTGCACAGCGTAGGAGGAAGAGACACTTAAGTGTAGGGAAAGAGGGGAAAGAGCTTGATGAAAGGAACAGAAAGTGGAGAGCCATGGAGAGTTGACAAGCATGAAGAAATGGTGTTTTAAGGAGGGAATGAAGGAAGTGTTCCAGTCAGGTGTGTGTGGGTGTATTTTAATAGTGTCTTTTTTTTTATTATTTTAGATCACTGACTGCTTAAGGTATACTCAGTGCATGAGTATTCTGTACTTTTAATTTGTTTATAAAGGCTTACAGTCAGTTGTCAAAAGTCCAAAATAAAAAAAATATTGATTTAAAAACTTTTATACACATACTTTATAAAAACTCGACATAGAATAAATATCTGAAGAGACATTTGCTGTTGAATGTCTCTGAAATTTTCAGCCCAGTTTATTTATTTGCTGCAGTAATGAATGTTTTTCTTATTTTTTGTGTTTCAGACACTGAAGCAGAGAGGAATGCACTAAAAGAGCACGTCTACCCCAAACTGCGTGACTTCTGCAGGGAAAACTATGGCATTGAATTCCAAGTAAGGGGTTGCATTTTTTTTTTATGTCTTGTTTTGTTTTTTTGTTGTTGTTTTTTCTTTTTTGGTTGTTTTTCCCTTGAACTATCAAAGTTTCTCATAGTTGCCTGCAAATATGCACACACCTTATGTCTATTAGATGCTGTTCGGAAGGGTTAGAGGCTGGAACCTAACGTCTGTTTCTCTATAAGGGGACACAGAAGGCTGGCAAAGATAAGGCTCCCATTGGTGAAGTTTGGTGCACATGTAGATGATGATAAGGCAGGGTGAAACGAGGGCTTTTCCTTTGTTGTTGTTGTTGTCGTCAGAGAGCGAGCGCTTCCTGCGGCGTTTCACTGATCAAGATTGTTTGTATTGCAAATCCACGGACGTAAGGAGATTACCTTTAGAGGTTTGTTTGTTTAACAAATCCAGCAGAGCCCTTTGAATGGGAGGTTCTGACACACAGGAGAGGGTTTCTGGACAGCTTAATGATATTTCATTACTGATGCAGGGAAATCTCTGACAGCGGTCACCTGATTCTCTGCCTAATGAGGCTGTCTGGATCACAAACAGCTTTAAACAGACCAGTTAAAGCCTGACTGTTTCAAACACTGTAATTACACAGGGACAGGTCTGAGTGCTACATGCTGAGGCTTTTTTATATATTTTACAGCCTCTCATAGTTACATCTCTTCCACACAAAAACATATTAACAGAAATTCACCTGTTTTATTACAAAGCTAATTATTTCAGTATTTATCACTGGTTTATATAAACATTTAACTTTACATTATCAGACATTAACAGTAACATTTTATATTTTTTTCCCAAAGCAGAAATAGGCAGTTTTTGTATTTATTTTTTCTTTCTTTTCCTATTTGCCACATATTATAGTTGTTTAAGGTTTTTATATACTTTATCTCTACACATCAGAACATAACTGCTCCAAGTGTGGAGAAGTATGGAATTTGTATTGATCAATTCATATTTTAAATGTCTCTGATAAGTTCATAACAAATGTTCCGTATTTAAATTCAGTGAATCCATCCTAATTATTGAAAAAGGTAAATAAAAACTCATCAACTTATCTTTTACATATTGCTCAGCCATTCTTATTGTGAAATGCATATATGTCAGGTTTCAGTCATGTTAATACCAAGGTTAGAGTCTTCAACCTGTTGAAATGTTTAGATTGCAAAAATAAGACTTAATGTTCTGCTTGCACATGCCTATAACTAATATAAAAATGTGACTCAGAAGCAGACCGATCTCCATAGGATATTCATCTTCTTTACGGAATCTTTTTATGCATCCTTTTCTCCATCAACTACATTTTTTTTCAACATCTTAACATCTATTATATGTAGCTAACTTTGAGTCATCCTCATCTAAAAATATTCTGCTCCAAGCTCTGATATTACTGATGTCACTATCACCAACTTGGCATTTAGAAACAGTTCCTATTAAGAGCTTCTTTAACACAGTGTATTTTATTTTGAAGGAAAAAGGATTTAGTTTTATCTTTTTGCAAATAACATTTGTTTACTGTTTTTGTAGTGAATTGTCTTTACTCTGATGCCCCTAAATTCAATCCGGTGTAACTAGTTGTCAGAATCCATCTAATTATTAGATTGTTGCTTGAATAGAAAAATGAAGGAAAGCTGGAAAAAGTGCAGCTTGTAATTTGTAATTACACAGCATCCTGAATCACAGGAAATGCACCATCCTCAAAGCACGATGCTGGTAGGATTATGCTGGGCAAAAATTATATCTTGCAGCTACAATGGGGTCTATGCTTGACTCCACTATTTCTCTAACTTAAAGAAGCTCCTTTATTTCCTTTCTTTCATTACTGGATTAGCTAAATGTGTCTTGCCTTGGTGTCTTGCCTTGGTTGTCATGGTTACTGGCAGAGATGGGAAGTAACGAAGTACAAATACTTCGTTACTGTACTCAAGTAGATTTTTCTGATATTTTTACTTTACTTTACTACTTATTTTTATGGCGACTTTATTTCTACTCCTTACATTTTTACACAAATATCTGTACTTTCTACTCCTTATATTTTAAAAAAATGGCTCGTTACTTTAGTTTTGAATCATTTCAATGGAGTTACCGTTATTATTTTTCACGTCATCAATACCAAATTCAATCTAATTGGATGGGAATCTACGTTGCATTTGACGCACCACTACAAGATGAATCGACAGATTCGGCGGTATTCATTGGCGGCAAATCATTGCAGCTTGGTGGCGGTGGCGTTAGCATAGTAGTATGGACGACGAGATGATTGAAAATGAACACAACGGAGATCTAGTCCTATTGGCAGACATCCATTTAAAATGTAGGCAACGGCATGAAAAATATGGTTTCTACTTTTACTTTTATACTTTAAGTAAATTTACAAGCCTGTACTTTGTTACTTTTACTTGAGTAAAGAATTTTAATCAGTACTTCCACTTTTACCAGAGTATTTTTTAACACAAGTATCTGTACTTTTACTCAAGTACGGAAAGTGAGTACTTTTGCCATCTCTGGTTACTGGGATCAGCCACACCTGGATTAGTCAGTTCATCCAGGAGAGATAGACAGGAAACCATGGCTGTGTCTGAACGTCCGCTCTAACCCCTAAATCCCTCAATCACTATATAGGGTGGCCAATAATTGTGGGACACATAATTTCACATTTTTTGTTTTCTAAATGTATGATTTTATTTTTACCACCAACGTAATGTGCTTAAATAAAAGGCTGTATTTTTCTCTTTTTTTTTTGCATTTTATTATCTATTTATTATCTTTTTTTTTTTGCTTTTCTTTGTTGTTTAAAAAAAAAAAAAGTAGAATTTTTTTGAAGTCCTCGAAAACATCTTAAACAGGGATGCCAATAATTGTGGAGGGCACTGTATCTGCTCATCTAGTGACCATGGATGATCACTACTTTAAACGTGCATTGTGGGGAAACTTCTAGTCCACTACTTTTTCATCTACCAGATGTTTGGACCCTCATTATTCCACTATATAGTACCCTATATCATGATTAGGGTAGACATTCAGACAGAGCCCAAGAAGCTTCTTTAAGTTGAAGATGTAGTGGAGTCATGCACAGAGCCCATTGTTGCACTAATTGACAGCTGAAGTAACTGAATACCTATGTGGGGCACATTTCTATCTGTATTCATACCACAGAAAATCCAATTAAAGCTTGTTTTATTTTTAAGAAACAAAAATCAAAAATATTGTAAATAGTTTTGTAATTCTGTCTATGATGCATTAAGTACCTAGTTATAAGAACTAAACAAAGAAGTAAAGTTCTTTAGCAACCAGAGCAACCAGTACTTGACTTTATTTTTTTAAGAACATCGTAGCTTTAGCTTACATTTTTTAAGGCAGATTAACCTCCAGTTTGAACCTTTGGCAGCCTCTTGTGGTGCTACACACCTTCCGTAAACAAGAAAATTGGAGTCTATAACATAAACGATAGGGGGAATCTTTGAACCACGTGTCTGTCTGGTGATTCAGCTGCTTGAGATGAAGAGTGAGCTAAAATGATTATGCGGAAGACCTGGAAGTTAATACTGTGACTCACTTGCATTACTCTTCCTCCTCCCCGTTTTTCTTCTCCTCCTCCTCATCCTTACTTTCTCCATATGAGATTTGCCTCTTTGGCTGGAATCACCTTTGCACTGTTGCTCGCTGATGAAGCGTGCCAATATGTGTGACTACGTTTGGCTCATGAATCATTTGCTGTGTTAAATCCTTTATGATTTCCATGCTGTGGATTCTTCGCCTAGCTGAACCATTTTTTTTTTCTTTGTTGGATTTGTAATTTACGAGTGGTTGTGCCTTCTATTTTTCACATTCACTCTCTCCCCAATGCTCACAGATGCTTCTGCACATCCCCTGACACACATATGCCATAGCTGCTGCCGAACACCAACCCTCCCAAGTCCCTCGTCATTTGACTCAGTTTCCATACGGAGCATTCCCCTAACAGGATGAAGCAGGATTGCACGAGATGAATCGCAGTGAAATGGGTCACAGAAATCCAGCCCAGAGGCCGAGGGTAGCGTCCTCATTCAGTCAGAGCACGACTTCCTGACTCCTCTTTACCAATTTTATTCCCTAGTATCTGGCTCCTTTCATCGTTTTGATTAGCCTCTTGTGTACTTGCTTTCCATAAACACATTAAATACTGAACTAGGTGTGGACAGAAACTGCTAATAGTAGAGAATTGAAAGAAAAAACAGAAGGATAGACAAGATGGTTTCATGTTCACAGTGGATGTTGGCTTATCTTGCATTAAGTCTACAAAAAGCATTTATCAATCTGATCATGGAATTCATGGTAAGGTCGCAGGTTTTGAGTGGCACAGAGTAATAGCTGCTTAAAAAAACCTAAGACCTAACAGGGATCTCTGCAAATAGCCACCAATTAAGTTGATAGGGAGACACATGTTGTGTTTAAATCATCTAAGGCGAAAGAAGTGTTTTTGACACCACACAGACACTGAGAGCAGCTATTTGCAGGGCCAAATTACAAGAATTACTGTCTGTTTCCACCACGGCTGCTTGTTATTTTGAAAGAGGCCTAATTGTCATTCCAGTTTTACTTTCCAACAGTTCAGGTTGGATTGTATTTTTCTATTAAATACTTTTCAGGTTGACGTATTGTATCCATATAAGCAGTTCACGGAATTATTGTAAGCTATTCATTTCTAGAGCATCTCTTCATAACTATAAGAAAAGCAACAATTACATAAGTAATGATAAAATACATTCTATGTAAACAGCAATAAGTACAACAGTAAAAGATGTTAATATTTAAAACAACACTGTGTAACTTCTGGCCCAAGTAAAGTTTTATTTTGAGACATCTATATCAGGTTGATATAGAGGACGTGCAGCTGACGTCAGATAATCACATGAAACCTGCAGATAAACAAAACCGCGTATACAGAAGGCAAGATAAGCAACTAGTTTTCATCCATATTACATTAAAAACACTAACAAAACAATGGTAAACTTTATCTTTGTATTTGTACGGGTTGATGTTCTGGAGCAACTTAAAACAGGGAGTAAGGTTCCAGTCTCTCGTAGAAAAAAAATGTCGTAGAATTAAGACATTTGAATGAATGGGATACAGAGTTATATTTAAGAGTAATCCCATGCATTGCAACAAACTCCCAAGCCTTTAAAATAAAAATTGTATTTACTGTTTTGCCACTTAGCAGAGACATTGCCCAACAAATTTGCAGCTGTTATTGCTTTAAAACGGGGTCCTAAAAGGTATTGACTTAGGGGTTTAGATAGCATCGCACAACACAGTTTTCCAGTGTAGTCCTGTTTCTCTGACTGTGACTAACTGGATGTGCTCCCTTCATCCTCTGACATGGGAGCTGGCTCGGAGCTCGTCTGCCTGGTTGTGTGTTTCCTGGACGGTGCTGCCTTTTACAGCTGCTTTTTGTTGCTTCTCTGCTTCTGTCTCCTTGAACCCCAGTCAGCCTCAGCAGATGGCCGCTCACACTGAGCCTGGTTCTGCTGTAGGTTTCTTCCTGTTAAAAGTGAGTTTTTTCTCTCCACTGTCGCTACAAGCATGCTTAGTATGAGGAATTGCATTTGAGTCAATGAGTCGATGGAATCAACTGGTTTTCCTTAGATAGAAAACGTTTAATCAATTTGACTGTATGATCTGGTGAACTGTAAAGTGCCTTGAGATGACGTGTTGTGAATCAGCGCTATATAAATAAACTGAATTAAAATTTTTATATGTAAAACTAACAAAACCTTTAAAAAATAATTTCCAAATATTACCTAGAGTTACACCAGGGCCATTTTGAAAAGCCAATATGAAAAAGTAGTA
>NW_015150646.1:100875-125781 GCF_000732505.1 Cyprinodon variegatus
CCCTACTTAGTAATTCCTATCACCTGCCCTCTTCCCTCCCTGCCTCAATCATAATTTATTCCTCTCACCTGTTTCCTCTGGTTTATATTCAGTTCAGCCTGAGCATTCAGGGCCAGATCATTGCTTGTCTTTCTGTCAGTCTTTCTGTTCAGTTTTTATTTGGTTCATGTCCTGGATCCTGGCCGCCAGTGGAAAGAGGGTTTTAGTGTTTGTCTCGTCTCCTTATCATCCACTGTTCCTCCCCCACAGAGTCCTCTGGGTTTTTGGCTCATTATGGTGGGAGGTTCAGTTTTTATCCAAGTAAGCCTGGCTCCAGGAAGGAGACCAGTTTAAAGTCCTGCTTCAAGTTCCGGTTCCTTCGTCCAGTCTCGGCCACCCTCTTCCACTGTGCCTGCCTGTCTGCACCTGATCCTGTCTGCTCCTGTGCGTGACCACCTAGTCATGCTTCTGGTCCCAGTCTGACTCTGAACCCTCCTGGGAGCCTGTGAATGCCTGGAAGTCTGGATCCTGCCACCTGTTTCTGCTCCTGCCTGTTTCTGTCTGTTCTGGATCCCTGACCAGGACGGGCTTCCAGCATGACCTCTGGGACTGCAGCACTGGGACATTCTTGGTCTGGACTGCTAAACTAAAATGTCTGAGATTGGGCGGTGCCCCCCCGCCTGCAGTGTCCGCAAGCCACAGCTCCGCTTTTGTTTGGTTTTATGTATTTAATAAACGTTTTGAACTTTCCTACTGACTGTCTCGCCTTGAATACTGGGTCCATCTGTCCTCGATTCATGACAGCCTCAGCAGATGGCCGCTCACACTGAGCCTGGTTCTGCTAGAGGATTCTTCCTGTTAAAAGGGAGTTTTTTCTCTCCACTGACGCTACAAGCATGCTTAGTGTGAGGGATTGCATTCGAGTCAATAAGTCAATGTAATCAGCTGGTTTTCCTTAGATAGAAACTTTAAATCGATTTGACAGTATGATCTGGTTGAACTGTACAGTGCCTTGAGATGACATGTGTTGTGAATTGGCGCTATATAAATAAACTGAATTGAATTGAATTAAATTTTTTATGTAAAACTAACAAAACCTTTAAAAAATAATTTCCAAATATTACCTAGAGTTACACCAGGGCCATTTTGAAAAGCCAATATGAAAAAGTAGTAAGATGAATTTCCGACTGTATAAGTCCAGAAGTTTTGTAGCTAAAATAACCAAAAGCCTTAACTAAATTAATCAATTCTAAATGTTCTCTATTTATCATTCAGCATGATAAAAAAAAAAACAATCCATTTGTTCCTGTCATCTAATGCTGCGTAAAATGATCCTAATTTTCTTACTTTAAGCTCAGCTCGAGCTCAATTAGCTCTTCCCTCAGACAGATGTAAAAAAACATAATAAAGGAGTTCTGTTAACAATTTTGTCATTATCCTATTAACACAATATACAATTTTCTGACCACTTCTGTTTGAATAGATTTTGTCGCTTTCATGACTTTAGCATCTTGCAAGACAAGTGAAACATTCATAAATGATATTAAGGGGGGGGAAACATCTGCCACTGTTTTAAACTAAGCTTGCTTAATGTATTCCATTATGCTTTGACTTTAAAGGGAGGCGAACTGCCTGTCACTGCTTATCACATACGCAGTATTTCTTTTAGAAAATGTCTCCCACTCTTAAAGCTGCCAAAATGATTTTTGTATCTTTTTACCAGCACAGTTTTTGGTACAACATTAAAGGGTTGCTTGTATTCATATTGTAAAATCCGAAAGCTTCAGTATTGTAATAGTAAAACTGTTATTTTTGTTTGTTTGTTTGTTATTTTGCCTAATAAGTATTGTTAAAAAACAGTTTTCCAATATAGAAAGAAACCTGGTAAAGAACCTGCAGATTGTTAAAGACTATTATACAGGAGAACAGGGGTTTTAAACATAAAGCCTTAAAAGAAAGAAGCTTCGGTTGTTAATTATGTGTAACATGTTAAGTCATGGAGTTGGAAATCTTTCCTGAGGTCCTATATATAGAAAATAAGGGTGAACGTTTTAAACATAATTAGACTGGAAGAACAAATGTCTTCTCACTTACCAAAAGAAGTCTCACCAAATTTAGGTCTTTTTTTTTGCCCCTTTTTTTATGAAATTATTTAAAGCTTATGTTAAAGACAAAATAAAGTTCAAGGTTAAGCAAAGAGAAAGCAAAACTGTCCATGCTACAATGGGGACAAATGTGACTGGCAGTGAGTCAACAGCCAGACCCTCAAGATGAACACAGTAAGGATTTGTGAGCATACATTTTCCGAATTTTTTTTTCTTTTTTTGTTTTTTTTTTTTGTTAACGCAGTATCTACAATTAAAAACCATTTTTAATCCCCACATTTGTCTGCACAAACAGGGACATTTTTCTTAGGATTCCCATGGCACCGCAGTATGCAAACAGTACTCTTAAAGTGGGTAATGACAGGTTTAAAATAGGTCAGTCGTATTCATAAATGTATTTTAGTTTTGCTTTTTTTGTAGTATTAAGTATAAAAAAGTCGTAGGCAGGCTGTAGTAGTGGAAAAGCCTTCATTGTCTGACTACCCTGTTTGTGAGAGGGACAAGAAATTACCTCTCTCGGGGTTCGTGTTTGCCATTAGCATTCTGTTTCTTTTCCCTTAGGGTAAGAGTTTAAACAGTCTCCATCCAATACTAGACTCTGTAAGTATCACATTTTGTTGAAAAAATGTCTGCTGAAAAAAATCTAGATTTTTTTTTAGACGAATATGGTCTGTTTACCTTGCGTTTCCCCAAAGCGGATGTATTTTACTTTTTAACTGCTTGTCTCTTTCCGTCTGACTCATCACAACCCCTTCAAATTGTTTGCCAAGCAAAATAGAGCAGGGGAGGTGAGGGGAGGGAGACAAGCTTAGTTATCTCTGGTGCCGGACATTTATACATCACTACTGCCTTCTTATCAGGACTAACAGAAAAAGTTTGAAAAAGGATTTAAGAACTGTTTCCCGCCATCACTGTTTCTGGGCTACAAAAAGATAATAATAATAATCAGATGCATTTATTCTTCCTTCATCTGTTTACCTGGAATTGATCATTCTGGTTTTATGCCTCGTTCTCTCACTCTGTCTCTTTCAGTCATTGGCGGCTGGCCATCATCTCCATTCTGTGCGTGTTTCCTCTGTTTAGCCTCTATTCAGGAAAGCCAGCTGCCTTCTTACAAAAAGACAGTGACAATCAACAGAGATAATCAAAAGTCAAATAGGAAACATGTGCAACGCTTGACTGGCTTTATTTATAAATAACCAACTGCAGAGTTATTCATTTGATAGAGGATGTCTAATTTATCATCCCACTTTATTTGTTTCTGTAAAATCTTGTTCAGATGTGCACCTTCAGAAACAACAAGTAGAAACACTTTGCTCTACGGTTTAAGGCAGATTAAGTAGATCTTGTTGATTATATTTGAATACAAACATAAACTGCCTTATGAATCAAATTTTCTTTCCAGTAACACCTACACATATTCTGCCACACTGTTTTCCCAGGAGTAAATTGAGACCAGCCCAGCCATGCGCTAGTTGGGTGCCAGTTTGACTAAGATGTGTTTTTGCCCTGCAAAATAAACTTAACTGGTTTGTGGGAAAGACTGATGATGCCCAGAGGAATCATTGCCAACAATGTTTCTCTGTATAGAGAAATAAATTGACTTTGAGTGCCAGCTTACTTAAAATGCAAAAACTTGTGAGCCCTGGGATATGGAATCTAAACGCTTCTATTCATCTAAAAAGGATTTTGGTGGTGAAATGTTTGTACCAACAGAACTATAGGAAAGCTAGAACATATTTCAGCTCACACACATTTTCCCAGATTCATTTAAAGAATCCAAACCGACCTGGGGGGAAACAGCAAATATGTTATTTATTCAAATCATTTTCGGACTGTAATGTCTTATTCTTTGTCAGGACAACAAATGACAGGGTGAATCGAGTTGAAATCATTGTCATCAGTTCACTCTGTGTACATATGGAATAAATTCACTACAAATTCCTTTCAAAATACAAGAAAGTATTAACAAAAATCATCTAAGTCAAAGTCAAACATATTTCAGCTTTTGACTAAACTAACGGAACTCAACTAAACTAAGCCACTACGTACTAAGAAGAAAAACTGAATTGTGTTTGTATGTATGCAAATCATAATCAATAGAATGTTATCACAGTTTGGCTTGGATTTTATGTTTTAGAACCGACATTTATCTTAAAGAGTTTTGAATGAGGTAAAATTGATTTAGAGCAATGTGAATGTGTGCAAATCAGTTCACAATGCGGTTCAAGTGGAAATAAAAAAATATTTTGTGAAATAATGTTTTTTTTAAGTGATTTGCCTAAATAAGAAATCAATAAGCTTTTCGATAATTGATTCTAGGACTTCTGAGTTACTCCTGTAGACTCGGATAGAATTGTTACAGATATTTTGTTTTGCTGTTCTAAACGTGGCTTCAAGACAACTTGAGTAATACTAGTTAACTTGAGTCGGCGGTAAGGAATGACTTTCATTTAGCCATGTCTCTGTCTTCCCCGATTTGACTCCTCTCTCTTCAGGTACACAGGCAAAAAGGAAGCACATGCATGTAGCAGTAGCTTTTTTCCCAGCACAGCAGGGGGCTAGATCGCATGTCCGCGTGGGACTGCTCTGTATATCCCTTTTCCACTGGCCAAAAAACCCATTTAAACGCGCAAAAAATCAACCTTTAGTGGCAGTGGGAACGACTAACTGACACGTGTCGACTCGGGTCAAAAGGCTTGGCAAGTGACCGTGTTAAAATTGCATTCAAAAGGCTCAAATCCGATTGACATACAGTTGAAACAGCTGACCCAGTTTGACCCGCTAATTTACGTGATACCATTGAGTGCAAGGAACTAACAGTATCTCTCAACATTGCATCTGTCGCGTTTGATCTAACAAGCACAAACAACGCTTACATTCGATTAACACTAGGGGTGGAACGGTTCACAAAATCCATGGTTCGGTTCGGTTCACGGTTTCGTGGTCACGGTTTTTGGTTCGGTTCGGTATATGTTGTTACCCCGAAATCCCATAAAATTAATGAAATTAATGAAAAAAATCAAAATAAATTAATGAATTGTAATTATTTTTAATGATCCGCGGAAACCCTGGATAATTTCCGCATGTTTTGCTGCTTTGAATTTAATCATCTCATGCCCTCCACGATCTCCAAGGAACTCAGAGCGGAGCGGACGGGAGCCACATAGGAGGCTGTAGTCTTTGCTTTGTGCAGGTGGTCTGGAGCGCAGCGGAGCGGAGCGCTGACGGAGTATGTGTGATTTCGGGGTTAGCCTGACATGTTGGTCATGTTGCTTTTAGCATAAACAAAACGTGTTGCACAATGCTTGCACACTGTTGCACTTTTATCCACAAATTTCTTTCCGCCGTCATCGTAGGTCACTCTAAATGCAAAGTGGTCCCATACAGCAGACCTATAAAGTGCTGCTGGCGCATCTTCCAACTCCTGTTCTTTCCCACGCGCCATACCCACACAATTCTCCACAACAACTGATTTTTTTCTGCTACACCCGGCTAAGCTGCTTCGCTTCTTCTTCTTCTTGTTTACTACTGGTGGTTGGCTTTGGTCGCAGTACCGCCACCTTCTGCTCTGGAGTGTAAATGCTTCACCTATGAGAAAAAGGAGCAGCGCATGAACCGAACGCAACACATGCGAACCGAACCGAGACAGTCGAACCGAATGGTTTCGTACGGTTTTCATAAACCGTTCCATCCCTAATTAACACGCCGCATCACTGATAAGAGGGATTCACAAAATAGCCAAATTATAAAGCATGCTCCCTTACATGTTGCTCTCCATTGTTTGTATTCCTCATATCTGTCACGTTGGTGACATCATCTACGCTAACTCAAAGTGATGCATCACCAGGCATGCAGCAGAGGGGGAACAGAGGCCATGCAGCATGCCAACGGGGGATCAAACCCAGCTTTTTTTTTAATATGTTAGCGGGTCAATCTGGGTTAGGAAAGAGGCCTTAAAGTGTTTTACAGAGAGTGTTAGAGAAGGGATGATGCAGCACTTTGGAGAGCAGAGCAAGCATTTTGGTTACATCATGTCTAATGGCATAAAACTGTTCAGTTACTTTTATATTCTCATCAATCCCTTTAGCTATTATGGGTCTTTTCTCATTGTTTAGTATGTTGTTTTTATAAAAAAAAATCTTATTTCATCTCTCTCTGTGTTAATTAGTCTTCCTCCTGCTGTTTCCTTGCTTCCACTTTGCCACACCTGTTCCACATAGATACCTTCCTTTAGAATCTCCTGCAAAAAAGATTTCATTAAAAACATTTAAAGGATTGAAAGGAAAGGGAAATTGTCTATGTGTGTGTCAATTTTAAGGGGCGGTTGCAATGCTTGTTTTGGCAAAAAGAAAAATTCTGCCGCTGAAGGCAAGCATTTTCCTCGTGTTTCAAATTGCTGCTGGAAGTAGCAACCGAAAGATACATGAATGCATTGCCTTTTAGTCTATGTCATGGTGGGCTTTTTCTACCTGATTTCACACACTTTCTTTTTGGGCATCTTAGACAGAATCCAAAAACCTGAAAGTGTAAAAAAAAAAAAAAAAAAAAGTGATCCAATAAATAAAAAAAAAAAGCTATAAAGCTTATTCGCTGGACTTGACCTGCCATGGGGCAAACGCTTTGCAAGGGCACAGAAAGCTGCTTATTGGAAGCTGCTCCATCTGTTATATAAGCAACAGCACCCCCATGACTGTAGTTTAGAAGGCAGCAATGGGAAAGGAGAAGCTATCAGAGAGAAGGACAGAAAGTCATCTGAAAGAAAAGCAGGATAGGAGAAGGAAGGCCTGAGGAAACGATTCTAGATGTGCAGTCCTGTTCTCTTTTGTGAAAGGTGTTCTTAAAGTTTCCTTTCTGGACATGATCACTGCTTTCCGGCCTTTCTTTCCTTTAATCCTTGCTCTCATCTTCTTCATCAGTTCCTCCATCCCTTCATCCTCCATTCAAGCACGGCAGGTGAGGGCGTAAATTTAATCATAATATCCTTGCCACATGCATGCACGCAGTGACTAGGAATGAGTAATGTCTTCATTTAAGTTTTAATTACTGTGCATCCTCCCAATCACCTGCTGCAACCTTTCTGCAATCAGGGGGGAACTCATCTCACTTCATTCCTCTTCCCTTCGGTCCTTGTCAACACAAAGCCCATCGTGGCAACCACACATGTGCTCTGGAAGTAGATTAGTGACACTGATACAGTGTGACTGATGTGCCAAACAATGAGGTTTTCACAACAAGCCAACATGAGAGATGTTCATCAAGTGTTCCCAACTGAGTGGGAGAGATTTTTTTTCTTTTTCATTTTTTGAACAGTCTTCTGGTGGGGAAGATAAGAACTGTATCTAATCAGCCAAAGTGTCTTTTTGGTGCCACACCATCATGATTTATTTCCCTGTTGTTTTTTGGTTTTTTTTTTTTTTTTGCCAAAGCAATTTGCCCTTTACCAAAAAAGTTAATTACAAACAATACTTGTAAAGCTCAAAGGCAAGCATGCTTTCTGGTTTTAACTTAGCAATAGCTCCAGCACTGTGAGCATTTTTGAGAATTTATTCAATCCTGGCTTTAAGACAGAAAAGGAGCAGAAGCCCTGCAACAAAAAAAACCCTGAGTTTGGGAGTGGAACCCCATTTAATACCACCCATACATTTGATCTTAAACGTCCATAGATACTAATGCGAGCATCAGGCTAAAACAGGCATCCCCAAAGTCGTTCCTCGAGGGCCGCTGTTCTGCAAGTTTTAGAGGTTTCCTGTTCTGTTCCCTGTTTTAGAAACCTCTAAAACAGGGAGCAGGGAGTTGATTAACAGGCTTTTGCTGAACTGCAATCATCAGAATCAGCTGTGCTGAAGCAGAGAAACCTCTAAAATCTGCAGGACAGCAGGCCTCGAGGACCGACTTTGGGGATGCCTGGGCTAAAATAAGTGAATAAAAGTAAATGATTAGTGGTTGACAAACAAGGCTTTAAAGTAAGTTTCTGTTGAGCAGTTTCAGGGGCAAAGGGTCTTTATCAGAGGGTCGGTTTGTGGGAACCATGGAACTGGTTATAAATTTACCGCTCAAATTGGTTCCTAAATCATTGGTACGAGTGATTCAGAATAAAATGCCTGTGTAAATTCACAGTCATCCAGCTCATGGCAACTGCAAACAGGCTTTAATAGAAAGGCAACCAGATCTTCGCTCAGTTTTTGAAGATGTTTCAACACCTATTCAGAAGTCTTTGTCAATTCTATTGGCTTGCACCTAAGCAAACTCTAGTTGGAGCGCTGAAGTATTTGAGCAGCATGGAGGACCAACCTACTGCACACATTCTAAGTCAGATGCTAATCACATGGCCACCTAGCCTAGTAAACTAGCCCCACCCTCCAGCGGCCAAGATAATTTTTTCCTGCCAGTGGTCTAGCCTTGATCAATGCCCCAGGCCCTAGAACTGGCGGGCCAATCACAACGCAGAGATGTGTTTTAAATTTTTGGATGCAAAGCGGGCAGGGTTTTTTAGGGCATGACAACAAAACTGCGCGACGCTGGAGAAAGCACAACAAGGAAGATCGAAACAACTAATAAACAGTAGCATGCACTGCAGCAGTAGCAGCTTTTAATTGAAAGTTAAAGGTTCTCTTTTCTGTTGTTGTTCAGTAAAAGTAACGTTTTAAGATCGTTCGAGGCAAGAATATTATACTTTGAAGCGTTACTATATGGTCAATTTACCGATTTAATGCGTAATTAAAAAAACAAGGCAACCAGCAGACCTACGAGGCTAACGGAAGTGAGGGCTTACTGCAGCCCGTCTGCAGCGACCCTCTCGGCATAGTCGTGTGTAAACGACCGCTGGCTCTGATGAATGTTCGACTCAGCTTTGGAATCAGTTTTGGAAGTTGTTTTCGTTGAAATGTGAGCAGGAAGACGCTCTATGCTCATTCATTTTTAAGAAGGACGTATTCGCCGTTTTGCCAACAGGCTGTTTGTTTACACTCCCCCACCAGCTTTCTGTCGCACTTACTACGTCACAGTCAGTTGCGCTCATTGGTCAAAGCGTTGGCCAATAGGCACAGACATGGTTTGAAAAACAACGGGTTGTTCTCATCAACTATCTTCCGATGTCTCATTCATCGGGGCCAGGCTAAATTACACATTTAATCTCACATTTAGTCTGGTTTATCAGGCTAATGGCTACCATTTGTTCTTCTGAAATTTGGAAGCCCTTTGTTGTGCAGGGGCTATATGATTGGTCTTTTCAATCATAATGGGAGGGCTTATATAACTTATTGGGAATTAGTTCCATGACTGAATTGTAAATGCTTTGAAGCTGAAACTGATCTCCTCCCCCTCTGTTCAGTGATGGCTTTTCTCTTTTCACAAAGATTGCTTTCTTGATGCTTCTTTCAAACCATCTGTACTCACAGTCCACAGTCTGAACACTTTGGTCTTCAAAGGTTTTGTTTTGAGGTGCACATCTACAGCTGAATCTTGCCCACCTTTTCAACTGTACAGCAATGTCAGCCAGCAGCTCTGGGAAAGATTCAGCTGATGTTTCATATCATATACACTAAAAGGCAAAACTGGGGTGTCATTTACTGAAAACAGCTAATTTTTATACACAGAGGTATATATATACCCAGTAGTTGTAAAAGGGGATATTACAGTGTCTATGTTTTTGCCTCTTAAGCTTTTAAGTTTTGTCTCTTATTGCTGTTGTTTTCTTCTACCAGTAATCAATATGTTTACCTCACTCCCATCTCAGCAACTGACTGTGTTATTTGAAATGTTGCTATGAACATCAGCGGGCGAGAACGTGGGTGAAAAATAAACTTTCATATGAGCCAGGTTTTAAAGGCTAAAGTTTAAGAGCTCTATGTGGTCTAAATTTCCCTCGAGATGTTCAGGACTAAATGAGGCTGTGTCTAGACATCATTTTGGAATTGATTATATTGCTCACCAGACAAAATTTTTTTTACAGCTAGTCGACAGCTGTCTCCTTGGGTAGTAACACATCTTTTCCCAGGTGCATGACAGCAATCAACGATATGAACAGAGGTGTATTTCCAGCCCTACCAATAACTGTAGAGGCGAGAGTTTCCCCGCCTGTCAAAGTTGACTCACAAGTTCAATTTGTGGGTGAAGTGGCCTGCCAGTCATTCTCTCCACCAAAACCTGCAGATGTGCCACTCATTTCGCCCCACGCTGAATTCATTTCAGACCATTTGTCTTTTGAGCAGAGGAGCATAAAGGTATGATCCAGGAACTCACCATGACAGAGGAGGCAGAGGAATCAAAAGATGATGAGCATGTCCCTCATGCGTTTTACACCTGCATCCTTTATCTAAACTGCTTCTCCTTGAAAGCTGCAAGGCCATCAGGAACAATGCTTGGAGCCAAACATCACAGCCAGCAGGATAGAAGCTGTCAGGGAGCCAGGAAGCTGCAATGGGGGGGGGTTGTTGTCCTGTAAATGCAGCTTCACCCTGGTTTCCGCCACACATACACACATTTACAGGCAGTTCCTCAGGATTCTCTCCTACAGCAGGAGATTCCCCCCTGCGGTGTTGTTACAGTCAGAGTTGTCTCAACAGCCAGAACTTTTTGATGAATAGGTTGAGTGAGGATGCTTGCAGGTGTGTGTCTCCCTGCTCCAATCTTAGAAATATGTGTGCGTGTGAGAATGTTTCAATGGAACAGTCTGTATATCTGAGTGTGGAAAAAATAATTGCCTTCAGTTTAGCTCAAGATGTAGAAAAAATAAGGTCCCATTTATGTCATGTGACTGATTTTTCACCATTTGATAAAATGTAGGATTGAGAAGCAGTTGCATGTTTTTAGTTTTTAGAATTGCATTTGTTCATTGTTATGATGGATATGTTTAATTTAGAGCCATATAATATCTATCAGTATCTCTGCTGTGGTTTTTCTTTTTTTGCACTCTTAGGTTGCAAAACTATAGATTTATCCAACAGTTTTTCACATTTTGTCACATTTAGACCACAAGCTTCTGTATATTTTAGATAAAAATCATTCATAATAGACCAATGCTAATACACGACTGCTCAAATACCACTTATTGCTGGATGGTGAATTTGTTTTATGAATAAAAATTTTGGTAATCCAATCAATTAACGCCAAGAGTGTGCGAAGCTGTAAATAAAAGCAAAAAGGTGGCTCATTTGAAGAAGTAGAAATATAAGACATATTTTCAGTTTTTTCACACTTTTATGTTAAGTATATAATTCCACATTTTAATTCATAGTTTTGATGCCTTCAGGGCGAATCTACAGTTTTCATAATCATGAAAAGAAAGAAAACGCTTTAAATGAAAAAGTTCTGTTCTATATATATATATATATATATATATATATATATATATACACCATTTCCTCCTTTTGGCACCTTCTCTTTTTTGACTATTGAGTCGATGTAACTAGTACATTTGTCCACTGTGAGATCAATAAAGTCAATTAATCAATCAATCAACCTTTTGCATGTGTCACACAGAGTAAATGTGAAGAAATAATGCAATCTTGGGCTCCTTGTGAAGTATAGGAATGTCAGGAGGCCCTTATTGCAAATTAAACCTCCTGCTTTCTCTTCCTACCTCCTTCCTTACGTCTAGCATTCTTCGGATAGCATCATGCCAATCACTGCTTTGGTTTAAGTCTCCTTGATTTACACTATTTCAAATGATCCACTGTTTCTTTCTAAGTTTGTCTTAGCTTAGATGCATCTGTAAGGCATTCCAGAGGGCAGCAGCTCAAACAGCTGAAACCTGGGTGTGAGCTGTCCATGATAAACCCTCACTCTGTCTGCTTCAGTGCAGTTTCCATACTAGTACACAGCAGTAAATGAGTGTATTTGTCAACAAGAAGGCCAGCAACAACTTCTTGTCTAGGCTGCACTTCCTGATGACTCTCAGAATTTCTAGACATTGTTGGGCATTCTGATACAGCAGAAGTGTTTACAGTCCAAGAAATGTCATAAGAGATGCTGGTGAAGATTCTGTCATCCAGGTCATAGTCATTCCAAAAAAGTAAAAAAAAAACAATCCACTGGACTTTGTTTCCAAGTTTGATGACATTTTGCTTCCCATCCAGGAAGCTTTTTCAATTAAAAATTCAGTGATCTGGACCTTTTGGAACTGGAAATTTTGGACTCTTTCCACACACTAGCTGTTGATGTAGAAAGGGCACACCGGTTAGTTTTGCTTCCCCCCAAAGTCTACATTAATATTTGGTCTTTCTGCTGTTCTTTAAGCACCAGGTTCATACTTTCCAAAGTTGACTCATCTACCCTAAGATCTGTCTGACCTCAGTAGTGTCTTTAATAAAAAATGTTACAGTGTTGTCTTTGCCTGCTGAATTAAAGTGGTAGTTTTAGTGGCAGTGCAGGAGGGGGCCCTGTGGTCCTCAGAATATGGGTGAGGGAAATGTAGGGGAAATTCCCACAGCATTATATTGCCAAACCCATTTTTATAGCAGAGATGGTGGCTTTATATATAGTGCGACTATTCTGCCACAGAATAATTTAGCATGTAGATAATTAATTCAAGCTTTGGCCTTATTTTATAGGAGCACCTTCTTCAATTGTTTGCTCTGTGTTGTGCATTTGACAGTCCAATTCTTTCTAGTGCAGCTGTTCTGGGAAGAACCCAGAGGTTTGATAGAGAACATTAGTGGTTTAGGTTTAGACTGATGACCACAGCAGAAAGCTACAGCTTATTTAGGTAAATAGGACAATTATTATTCAGGCACTGCAGAAATCTGATCTTTGTGGCACAATGGGAAATAGAAAAGACATTTTTGAGTAAAATATTAAAAATAGTGTAAACAAGCCCTTTCCATCGAATCCGATGAAACATGATTTGTTTTACAAAGAAGAGCAGACGACTATTTCAGTTTCTAGATGTGCTAGCTAGCGATGTATTGTAAATGTTATATAACTGAAACAGTAGCAAAACATGATTCATCAAGGATTGATTCAAGGAAAACTGAATATATACATTTTGAAAAACATAACTTTTTCCTCTGTCTGAAATGAAAATGCTACTTTGCTTTGATGCGTAATTAAAATCTGTGTAAAATATGATTAGTTTTGTGTTTGCAAAATGTCCAAAAGTGAAGGATTTTGAACGTTTTAGGCGTAAGAGTAATTTTTCAAGGTTCTCCTGCAAGGCGAGATTTACTGCATATTCAGACTTACTCTTTGCTCGTGTTATTGTGCTTTTTAAGGTGGTGGATCTATACTGGGGAGTTGATCCAGAGGAGTGGGACAATCCAGACTTGCAGAGACTCCGAATGAAACTTCTGGAGGAATGCCTGAAGACTTCAGCTGGGCCATGCTTTGTTGTGAGTAGTGCATGCTTCCCAGATACAGTTGATAATTGGATTTTTATTGTCCCATTTTACCCAAAAACAACTGTGTTTTTGTATTTTATTGCAATAGCAGGCTGAATATGCATCACATTAATTTGAGTACATTTATTATTTGAGAGAAAAAAAAACAGCGTCAAATAAATAGTTGTTTTTATAAGCAATTTTGTCAAATAGAGAATGTAATATAAGCCATTGTTTCACAAGAAATTTGGAAATCTTTATCTTGATGCTATACATGTATTCATTTCATCTTTTTTTTTGACAAAAGAAAAATATGAAGCAGTCAAAGGGAGTCAAAGCATAATTTAAGCACAATTTTTACATGTAATGTTGAGCAAACATACAAAAAAATGATTTGAATAAAAAAAAAAATAATAATAGCTACAGACAAATAATAAAACCAGTAAAAACTTCTAATCTGCCTAACTGGGAAAAAATGAGTTAAAAGCTCTGATAGTTGATATCATGTATAGCTGGTCTTTGCTGGTTCAGTTCCAGAATCACACATGGGGTGCTGATGAATACCAATGACCTAAATAGCAATTATTTTGCTTGCAGCTTTAACAGGACTGATATTATTTTTCAAGAACAGGTTCATGTAACAAGCGATCAAACCAAATTTTAAATATGACTCAGGAAAGCATGTGTTCAATTCAATTATCAGTGTTGTATCAATACCAAAAGTTAATCTGATTTATGACCCTAATAAAGCTGTACACTTTTCTGTAAGTAGAAGCTGTTTTGTTTTTCACTCCGTTTTGTCCCGTTCTGTCTTATGATATCAAAAGCGGATACAAAGAAAAAGAAAAAAAGGAAGAAATATCCTCAGAGGAGAACAGCAAAGACGTTAAGAAGAAACACTTTTCATGCCAGCTTTAAATATTTACACCAAACTTCTACTCTGTGAGAATAAACTGCAGAGAACTGAATCGCACATATTTCATTTTTTTTGATGGAGCTAGCTGCTCTTTATATCGCTGTACTTTGCTGTAATGTGGCTTGCAGGTGTTTTGTTCCAGTTTACATCGGTTCCAGTTTCTTCATATTGAACAAAAACACAAAATGCTGACATCTCTATGCTTTATAACCTTTTTCACCATTTAGAATAAAATCAAATACACTAAACTGTGAAACCTTGTGTAACTAATCTGTACTTAACCCTGAGATTTTCTTGATTCCTTCGATTATTTCAGGCTTTGTTCAATGAAAAAAAGGCTCAGTGAGAGTGTAAAGAGGAAGAGCATAGCAGAGGGTAGTTATGGTGAATTATTCAGGTGGAACAGATCAAGTGTAGAGGTTGAAACAGAGGTGAGAGTTTGCAGGTAATGCATTATGGGTACAAAAGGAGCTTAATCTCCAAGGAATAACCCCTGGTCCTCAAAATGAGTCCTGATCTCATCGCATTCCCACCATTGCTGCTTTCAGTCAGTGTGCCACATTCAAACAACAACACAGTAGATAAATTAGCAGGATTCTTCTCCATCTATGGTGTTGGTAGCCTTGTTTCCTATTAAGCAGATGAAACCTTCATGCTGTATTGGGGCCTTTGTCCTCAGATCCATATTTTTGGAAGCTACATGGAAAACCTTGTCTGATAATCTGGTATTCTTGCTTCTGTATCAACAAAATGTCTGGACACTGTGTCTTTAATGGAGAGGGATACTGTACTGTTACAGTACAGGGATAATGTCTGTTTAGTTGATGTATTTATAAAGTTAGTTCCGTAAAAATTCAAAAAAATATCCACTGGACGTTTCGCCACCTCTCCAGGAAGCTTTCTCAATTCAAATGTCTGGATCCGCAGTGAGTTTGAGTCTTATATAGACAAAGCCTTGTATCGCTTGGAAACATGCAAATGGTAACCGATGAATGGGTCGTTTGGTTCCGTATAAAGTTAGGTTTTGAATGTGAGCCTGAGTAAATCTGTTTCCTGCATCAAGGACAAAGTGCTCTGTATGCTCAGATAGCAGCGCATATCTGCCAAACTCTAAAAACAGTGTTTGTGTAGAAAAAGAAAAACAACAAGGTTGATGTAGCTTAGCGATGTCACAGGAAGGGAAATCTATCTTTTTTTTCTCTAATGGAAATTGTTGAAAATGATTTATTTGTTTTCGATAGTACACTTTGAATCTTTCACAAAAAAATATATTTTAGTCAGTTAAATGGAGGGACACAGGGAAAGCTAACAAATACCAGACAAAATAGGTGTGACTAGTTACCGTCCTTGTTTTCCAGTCGCTCACGTGACTGTTTAGAGTAGGCATCCCCAAAGGTTTTAGAGGTTTCCCTGCTTTAGCACAGCTGAGTCTGATGATTGCAGTTCAGCAAAACCCTGTTAATCAGCAATCAATGAAAATCAGTTATGCAAAAGCAGGGAAACCTTTAAAACCTGCAGGACAGCGGCCCTTGAGCACCGACTTTGGGAATGCCTAGTTTAGAGTCTGTTGCAAATGCTTTTCTGTGATTGTAATGGTGTCCACAGCTAAGCGAAGCAGAGCTGACACAGTTTAAATTGGAGGTACGGTGCCCTAGAAAACCTCTTCTCAATGTGAAGAAAGCTTTTATATTTTTGAAATAAAAATAACTAAATCTTGTCAGTTTTTTAATCAAATGTTAACATATTTGAATGGGACTTTTAGTCCAGTAATATAATTAAGCCTGCTTATTTTGGTGGGATCACTAATCTAAATGTATACTTTTCTACGCAGCCACACATTGGTCTGGCAGCTTTAAGAATATTCCTTATCATCTCAACCCTGGAGTTCTGTTTGGCATTATTTCTTTTCTTTGATCACTTGTGCGCCTCCTTTATCTGTGGTTGAAGGGACAAATGATGTGCAAATTGGATACATCTGCAGGGCATAATAGGTGTGTTTCCATCTGCATGTGTTTAGCACATTGGCCACCTGCCTGGGGTTTTCCTGGACAGCGAGTGTCGGAGATGGGCTGTAAGGGTAAGCAAGTAATGGTTAATGGATGGATGGTTGCATTCAATGTTGGCTGTTTTTTTATTTGGAAGCAATGATGAAGGACTTAGGAAGCGGAAAAAATGGGCAAACGTGCAGCTTTGTTGATGCAGCATTTTAAATACATGATAAGAAAAACAGATTAAGACAGTATCTAATTTAGTTAGCATGTATCAGAAACCCCAACAATAACACATTTTTTACCAGCTGTATATCTCGCTACATTAGGCATGCTAGCTGTTGTCTACAAAAGTTACCAACTAAAATAAAAAGTAAACACTTTGAGATTTTCTATTCAAAGATGAAAAACACAAAATAGGTAATTAATAATTTTTATTTTGCATTTTGTACTGCCTTGGTATAAGTTTCTTTCTCTTTGGATGTTTCTTAATACTGCTGTTTACTATCTGCTGTTTTATATAGTTATGCATTATTGAGTTGTTAAAGTCCAGTTACCATAATACGATCCCTGTCAGGTTGAGTGGAGACTTTGAGGACCCAAATCCAGAGAGGAGTAGGCACAGATTAATTTGTGATAATTTAATGAAAAAAATCCAAATTCGAAAAATACTGAAATCACAACAAAGGCAATAAATGTTAGGAAAAGTACTTGAAGTAAGCAAGAGACTAGAAAGCAATGAAACAACACAAGAAACCAGCACTGAGTGAAAGGCTCTGCTGCTCTTTTAAGCCCAGCACTATGATGAGAAAGATTATCTTCCCCAAAAAGATCCTCTCTGGAAGAGATGCATAACTCGCACTCACTAACACACAGGAACCCTGACAACCCATGTTAAATGAAGTCAGATTGTTTTAGTACATCTAAGGCTACGTTCACACTGCCCAAATGCGTCCTATATCTGATCTTTTCATGGTAGTCTGAACAACACAGATCCGATTTTTTCCAATGCGACCCAGGCTACTTGGCTATGTGGCCCTGAATCCGATACGAATCAGATCTTTTCAAATGCGACCTGTTTCTGAACGGCCAGATCAGATTCATCCGACCTGAACACCATTAAAACGGTCACTATTCTGGGTCTTGCTATGAAGAAGCAGCAAGAAAAACAACAACCAAGGCAGACAGTGATGCTGAGAGCAGTATTTATGTTTAACCATCTTAAAAAAGATTGTGTTTTTAAGGTTGGCTAGATCACTAGATGCGCCCCGGCACTACCATCCATGTTTATTTAGGTAAACACAGAACACGCTGGCCTGTGATGTCATTGCGTCCTCTACTGTGCATGTGGGACATTTGCGTTGTATGACTGCAGTTCACACAGGAGATCACATACAAGTCGCATATATTAGGAAATGTGAACGGCAACGCAAAAAAAATCGGAATCGAGCATCAAGGCCTGCATTTTGAAGGTAGCCAAAAAGGTCTGTTTTATGTGTCACATCTTAGAGACACCACATATGCAAACCAAAGATAGTTAGCACTTTTACATTTAGATAGATGCCATAACGTCCCCTCTTTCATTACCCATAGGTATTATGTGCTATTTGCTCACCTCCGAAAGCCGTAAATTAGGGAAGATTTACTTTATTAAAAAAAAAAACAGCTGATAATTATTTGCCACTTAAGAGCAGTCAAAAGATGTTTATTTAGTGCCGAGCCTTTTACCTGAGGTTATTAGGTTATCATTTAATGTGGCTGAACAGTACCATAACGTACATTGTTACACTCTTTATCCCAATAGACATTCACTATACAGCATGAGTGTGTATTATAAGCAGCTAGGGCTTTCACGCTACAACAATTCCAAAGTCGATATCACAAAATCGATATTCAGGAACATAATAGATAATAAAAATAATTTCCTATGCCATGAGGATAAAAAAATGCCAAGCACTGGCGCCACTAGTGGCTAAAAGTTACACATAGCCGCTTTGAAAAAGGAGCTCATACAGATTAAACTTGAATGAAAAATCTGAAAGTGAGGAAACACTTTCAGATCTGTCTGTTGTTGTTTTATCTTCATGATATCATACATTCCCTGCAGTCTCATCATGCTCCGAAGTCCCTAAAGTTTTACCATCCTGACCCTTTCTGCACAACACAACGCACTGATGGATCATAGACGCATCATCTCAGGTTTTCTGTTCAGTTTGTTTTTCTCTGTGTTGAGCTTCAAACACAAGCTCAATGTAATGATATTCAGCGCCTGGCAGTAGATACACACTCAAATCCACAGTGCATCTCTTCCCCATCTGGCTAGTTTAATGTTTAATGGTATATTTTAGTGGTCCTACTGTAGAAGTAAATGAAAGATTTTATATTGAGAGTCTCATGATAGCCGCATGGTCTCATTCAGACATGTCAAAGCCAGCTGCTGCGGTCCCAGTAGCCCCCGAGCGCAGCTTCCCCTCAGCCATCCGGCCCCATTTTCAGGACCAGGAAGCTCAGAGCCAGCGACAGCGGTAGTGGTTTCTCTGATTAGGGACTCCCATCCAGGTTTTTGACATTTCTGGGTTGTCTGAGGCGTCTCTGGTGAATGGCTGTTTATTTTTACTGGGTTGTAGCTCTAGATTTACATGTAAGTACAAGAGAAAATGTCAGATTGATATTTTCTTTCTTTATTCTGAGTTGTGCACTGGGCTGTCACCTACAATTCAGTGGATCATTAGATTTTTCATTTAACTTGCTTTCTTTTAATTTCTATTGTTCTTTAATGAAGAGGCCCCCATAGTCGCCCTTTCACCCACTCAGGTGTCTTTTTCTGCAGAAACACACAAAAGACTCAGACAGTTTTCCTCATAGCGTGGATCAAACAGCAGAATGGGAATGAGTAGATGAAAAGAACAGAAGATAAAATCAGGACACACTTCGGAAATCCAAATGACTTCTTCATTGACTATTGATTTGTTCCTGCGTCGACACGCTGCAGAGAGAGAAAGCAGAGAACGGTGACTGACGTGTGCTGCAGGGCTGTTTCATTGCTGCCACAGAGGATGTGTGCAACAACTGGAAACCTCTTTTATTCTCTGTGCCACACATAAATTACTCCTTAGTCTCGGCTCTGCAGAGACATCCTGTAGGGCCACAAAAAAAGAAAAAAAATGTTCCAGGTGAAGCTGTTGATACACAGTTTTATATCTGTTTTCACACCTCCTTGTCAGGACGTTTCTATTTTAGAGCTGGAGAATGTCGCGTTGCGTCTTTATGGCAACCTTGGATAAACTAATTTGTGAGTCTTTGGTTGTGATAAAATGAACTTCTCTTGCATCTGTCTGTATGCATCTCTCATTATGAAATTTTTGCAGCGGACATCAGTTGGGTCGGAGCTCAAGATTGTTGTAAACACACATACCTACCAACCACACCTTGGCAAAAGTGACTTTTCTCCATACCATTGGGTAGGGAAAAGATGGTTTCCATGGCGATAGCAAGGGTTGGCATGGTGATAGTGTCATTGACCCGAAGATTAAGCATGACAATAAGGCATTTCTCTCTCTCTCTCTCTAGATAAAAGCTAGATAAATGCCTGAAGGTCTCATATCTGCAGATAATCTTCAGCTTCCAGATGTCTGCCGTATGAAAGGACATCGTAAAAGATCCTGCTGTTCATCTTTCACCTCCTTTTTCCTCCTGTCAGATTACGACACCTGATAAGGTTATAATGTAGAAAAACTGCTGTTTTTGTGGTTGCTTGGCAGGTTCGTACACAATGAAGCCTACTTGATCTTACACTTGGAGACAGCACCAACATTGATGGGTGTTGATGTCTGCGGTTGCTGTTGCTGTACTGGGAGAATAATTATAAAGCAGCAGATGAGTTTGCATGTTGCTGATCACTGCTGCTGGGGTATCTTTCAGGGACTAATAAATAGATTAAAAGATATTTGTAAATGTTTTGTACCAGTCATAAAAAAACAACCCCACTGTATCTTTCAAGTACACTTCTGATTATGATTTTTCCTGCTTATAGAATAGATTAGACAGAACCGTATAGAAGTTACCCACATAAAAAGGACCAAATATTGTATTGTTGAATAAGACACAGATTAAGCTTTTGGGTCACAGTGACATGTGATTTTAGAGGACTTAATCAGAGCATTTTAGATTAAAGGTTACTAACCAGCTATAAAGCTTTTTTTTCTGGTAGCACCATACTGGGTGTCTGTTTTGTTACATCCAAATTATTTTCTTAACCCATAAACTAGACCATTGAAACTGGGACACATAGCACCAATAAGGTCATGATGGGATTTATGTTTGGGATCAAACGTGGATGTTTGTAACCATCCCAAACACACTTTAAAACTGGGTTTGAAATCTATGAGATTAACATCAAGGATTTGTTATGGCCTTGAAAAGTAATGTACCTGTTGATATTGTTTGGATTATCTGGTGTGTCCTATGAAAATCATCTTAAATTGGCTATACTATTTTCGCATATCCATGCTTTTTCTTAGCTAAATTTAGTTTGATCCTGTATATATTTAAAGAGGAGCTTTGCACCCTTTTTCAATAAGTGTCACAGAGACAAGTAGACAGAGGCAGGTATAGGTAGGCTGTTGAACAGGTGAGGTAAGAACCAATTAGTGGGAACAGGTGGAGATCATATAGAGTGGGGTGGTGGCTGGAGGCTGAGCTGTTTTGATAACTGCTGGTGGCTGAATAATGACGGGCTGAACAGAAAAAGTCCATAAGTCCAAAACCAAACTAAACAAAACCATAACTATAAAAATAAGTCTTTACATCCAAACGTGGATTTCATTTGTGCTGATGATGTAAATGTATGACCAGTTCCACAGGGGTGGCAATGCAGGTACCAATGTGTCCACTGAGGGGTGTGTGAATACCAATGGAAGCCAAAAACATTTTATAGTCAATCTATGCGGATTTTTTATTTTTTAAATGAATCACTGAAGACAAATTAACTTTAAAACTTGCTATTAAAGCTATGTACACATTTATTCATTGGTGCTGCTTAAAATCATTTATTTTTCTACAAAATAGGTACTGTACACTAAGATAGTTGAGCGTTTTCTCTTTATCTTTAGTTACATACAAGAGAATCCAAGATGAGAAAAGATACAAACCCAATAAAGTAATGTAAATGTAAATCCCTTTATTGTCCCCCAATGGAGAAATTCACTCTGCATTTAACCCATGCCCTTGGGAAGCAGTGGGCTGCCATTGTGCGGCGGCGGGGGAGCAGTGTGGGGTTAAAGGTCTTGCTTAGGGAGTCAGAGTGCAGGCTCTGAGGAAAGACTAACCACTAAGTGTCATGAAATGAGGACAGATGGACCCAGTATTCAAGGAGAGACAGTCAGTAGGAAAGTTCAAAACATTTATTAAATAAACACCACAAAAGCGGAGCTGTGGCTCGCAGACACTGCAGGCGGGGGGGCGGGGCACCGCCCAATCTCAGACACTCTGTAGTGGGAGAAACACAGGTAAATGACCACGATCATCTGACAGAAGATTATCTGAGTTGGTCACTTACCTGGTTTAACAGTCCAGACCAAGAATGTCCGCAAGTGCTGCAGTCCCAGAGGTCATGCTGGAAGCTGATCCTGGTCAGGGATCTAGAACAGGCAGGAACAGAAACAGGTGGCAGGATCCAGACTTCCAGGCATCCACAGGCTCCCAGGAGGGTTCAGAGTCTGACTGGGACCAGAAGCATGACCAGGTGGTCACGCACAGGAGCAGGCAGGATCAGGTGCAGACAGGCAGGCTCAGTGGAAGAGGGTAGCCGAGACAGGACGTAGGAACCGGAACTTGAAGCTGGACTTTAAACTGGTCTCCTCCCTGGAGCCAGGCTTACTGGATAAAAACTGAACCTCCCCACATATTGAGCCAAAAACCCAGAGGACTCCGCGGGGGAGAAACTGGACGATCAGGAGATGAGACAAACACAAAAACCCTCTTTCCACTGGCTGCTAAGATCCAGGACATGAAACATTAACTAAAAAACTGAACAGACAGACTAACAGAAAGACAAGTAATGATCTGGCGCTGAATGCTCAGGCTGAAGGGAATTTAAACCAGAGGAAACAGGTGAGGGGAATGAATTGTAATTGAGGCAGGGAGGGAAAACGGCAGGTGAGAGGAATTACTAATTAGGGAGGAGCAAACAGGCCAGATCATGACACTAGGCCAACACTCCACTCATAAAAGAGCAAGAATTCAGTATGATCTTTATTTGTAGAATATTGTTCTGAGTAAATTGTTGCTGTATTTCTGTTAGTTTTTCATTAGTTGCCGACTTTAAAATGTCAAAGTAGGACATTCTACATGATGGTATCACTGCTGCCACCTTCTGGTCAAGAGAGGAACCTTAGTCCTACCCAGACTGGGTTCTAATACTATAGATAACTTTCCATGGGTAAGCATCCCCAAAAATATGGCATCATGTCAGCATTTATCTTTGCAATTAGTTTTTAAACTATTGATTATGCAACTTGATAGCATTTTATCTGAATATTATGGTTTAGAGCAAAAAACAATCAACTATAAGACATGGATATATTTTTATTGATCAGTAAAACTACAGGTTTTCTTTATCATGTGCTCTAATTTTTTTTAATAATTGCGACTCTCTTGTTTCTTTTTTGGATACATCATGCTTGCCTCTCCTCTGCTGCAGCTGACTGTGTGCATTGTGGATTAATTGACTGCATGACTGATTGATTTGCTAATTCATACTGTGGCCGTGTGCAATCTTAGCTGCCTCTCCCAGCTGGTTCATCAGATAAAGTGCACTTAGCCAGAGTATAAAACCCAGTCCAAGGATGACAAAAAACTGAGGAAAGAAAAAAAGGGGAGGGAGGAAAAGGAGCGCAATGAAGGCTGAAATTGCATTTGGTTCCTCTGTTATCTTTCCTTTATCCTCTTGTTTTCTCACACCCTCTGTTCCTGGGGAGGAGTAAGAGCTCTACAAATCCTTCTTAAACGTCAAAAATGCACATACAGTACTGTTCATTGACTGATACATAACAGAGAGAAACTGTAGCATAAACTAATCCGTTTGAGAGGGTTTTAGCTCTCAAGCTAAGACAGAGGTTATACCCCCTCTCCACCCCCATCAGGACATTGAAACACATTTCTACCTTGCAAATCAAGAAGACGATTGGTACACCTTTATACTGTAGAGCTGGATTGACAAGTGTGGTAAACTCTGTTCATTATCATTTAAAAGCCTGCTGTTGACATTAAAGACAAACATCTAGTTTCAACTTTTTTTCCTGTCAGAGCACACAACACCGTTCATCCAGTTGTGTCTTCACAAGACGAGCTGACAGAAGCCTTGTCAGCAGCACGGAGAGTGACTGTTCCCTCTGTTTTCTTCCTGCTACATTTCTGTCCCAGTATTCCAGTCGTTTAGCCGAGTGCCTTCATCATTTACTGACACATTGCTGCAGGGCCATGAGTCAGAAATACGGGGTGACCTGCAGGGCAGCTCAGTGTTGCAGAAAGGCCTCCAAAAGCCCTGAAGGGCAGCTGAACAGCCACTCTCATTATACGTCGAACATTATTGTTGCAGTTAATCCACATATGAGCATTTTTTTCCTTACCAACAGCCCCCAAACACAAGTTTTGATTTTTATCCATATTAAAACTTCACATTGACTTACATTCTTTTTGGTTGCTGCATTTATGCCTAACCCTGACATTTACCTAAACCCAACCACTACCAGTAAGTTCCTAAAAGTGGCTCCCTAACATTTAACGCAGGGTTCCACCACATTAGCATCAGCTGGTCCCCACAAGGCCTGATGGTCCTCAGAAGGTTAGTAAATGTACCAAAAATAAACCATAACGCTAACAAAAAATGGTATAGGACGGTTCAAAGCACTGTTTTGAGATGAATAGAAAGAAGTAAAACATGGCAAGATCGGGATGTTTACCACCCATGAGATTATCCTAAAGAGTAATGAACTCTATATATCTCATAGGTAGGGTTTAGAGTTGAAAAGATTTTCACAATTCAGATTTCACTATAGATTCTGTGCAACGATTCGATCCCTTATCGATTCTCTTATCAATTCTGTGAATAAAGATGAACTTGGTAAGTGCACAGTGACATTTCTCTACCTTCGGCTGGGACGTTCTATTTCTGCCTGCCTTGGCGAAAACAGAAGGCGGAGAACGGGAGCTGCCAGCCTCTGAGCCAGCCAGGCTACGCGTCTCGTGACACTGTGATCTAAATCCAATGGAGAAGGCATCCGTTTAATGAAAAAGCATTGCTGTACAATTTCAGGAAATAAACTCATCTCCCTCTGATTTAAATAAACCCTCCCTGAACTGTGGAGCAACTTCTTAGCATGTTTAATAACCCCAAAGACATTAAAGGGGTTTATTTCCAGAAATGTAATGATTTACTAGGAACGACATTAAGTACAGCCAGTGATATAAAACTAGCCACTTACCACTAGAGTTGCCTTTCATGGTGGTCGTAACTAGGGGTGTAAATAATAATCGTTTTGTATCGATGCATCGATCCAAAAGCCGACGATCCGATGCATCGACACGTCCGCAAGATAATC
>NW_015150646.1:126336-189901 GCF_000732505.1 Cyprinodon variegatus
CCGCCACCTTCCAGAATGGAGTATGGACCAGACAAACTATTATATTCTCCCTAAAATACCCGTTCTTCTTAGAAAATTAAAAATACTCCCAAAAACGACATCCCCAGATGACCTTTGAAACAATTCCCTTATATCTAGTTTATTTTATTTTAGTAATTCACTTTAGATTTTTAGTCTAAGTTAATTTTCTAGGTTGTGGTTGTTACTCCACTTGGTGCCCTTGATCAGTAGCTTATAGATCCTGTACAGATAATAAAATAAACAGACAGTTATGTTAAGTGATCAAAGATAAGAAAGAATCACCCAAAAACTAACAAAATGCTTTTTTTTAAATCCTATTACACCAATGGTCAAGTGATTTGTAGAAGTGTTTGTGTACCCAACCTATAGTTTGGGTCACAGGTCGACTCTTGTGGATCAAAATATGACCATTTCAATTGCAATATATAGATAAACGAATTGGGTAGAATTCCCAGCGCCCCACAATAGTGCATGCAAAGGATGTCAACTGCTAGATGGAGAAAATAACGAACGTCTCTACATTAATGTTTTGTTCAACAGACTTGAGCTAAAATACAACCTATTAGTAACTTGTAAAATCTAAGAAAATATCTGGTATATGCCACTCTTCAGCTTTTGGAGTCAATGTGGAGATAATGCTGCTAGCTTACATTTTTTTATTTTTTTTATTTCTCAGTAATCAATTAAAAGAAAAAAATCCCACATCAAATTATAAACCATAAATCCTATGGTTGTCTCTTTTTTATCCTGTGAAATAAATTGTACTGCAAAAGAAATTAAATATACCATTACATTCTGTTTGCTGATACTACTGTGGGAAGGTTGCCAACAATCCAGTTTAATTATTCCCCTCATTAATGGTTCCCATACACCTCAACAAAAAGTGAGCAGCTCCCTTTATGATAGGCAAGCATTAGACAACAAGAACAGCTTTACCACTGAGGGGACCTTTAACCATCACCCAGGCTTTAGAAAGCCCTCAGCACTTTTCAGTACAATTTTACTTAAGTAATTTTACCTATCTGGCACCACATTTTCATGAAAAAAGGTTCTGGTCTGTGGAAAAGATTTTCTGATTATACTGTGCCTATTGAGGGGGGGGTGGAATCTGATTGTTTAAGCGAAAGTGCATTGGTGGGAGCAATGATCCAATTGACTGATCAAAACAAAGTATATTGATGCACTTCACCAATTTGCAAGAGAAAGATATAAACAGAGAATCCACATTGTCAAGCCTGACGTGCTCAAGCAAGAGAAACAAGACATGTCAGACTGCACAATATGTTTTTAATTTCATTTGATGTTTAAGTTTTTTAAAACGTGTGACTCCCCAAGTGGAGGAGCTGTACAGCCTCAAATACATGGATGCATTCAATAAATGTTTTAAAGGCATTGTGTAGGACGTCCAAACCTTTCATTGAATTAACAAAGGTCCGGTCACTAAGAGAGCAAGTAATTTATATAATATACATAAACATTTCCCTCAAAGCTTGCAGATACAAGCTGCATTAGCTAAGCTAACAAAAACAAAGTATGTAGGAGAAGCCAACTTAGATTGAGCAATGGCAAAAATTACTGATAATTCATGCAGTGTTACTATATCATATTTTTTTTTACCATGGCTGCCTATGATATAAAAAAAGAACAAATAGGTTGTAGTTAGTCATAATAATAAATCAAATTTAAGCAAAAACAAACAAAAAATCTTTGAGAGCTTGCATGGGCTGTCGATAACATGCATCTGTACCTTATACCACGGTCAATACCTTTAACAGTACCAAATTCAGTGCTCATCCCTATTGCATGATATGTAAACATTTGTTGTGGCCTCCTACATCAAAATATGGTGTAAAATTATGCAGGAGTGTTTTTGAGCAGCCTGAAAACAAATTTTAGGTATAAACTTACCCTCCTAGCCTCAGAACCTCCAGAACTTTAAATATCTGCTGCTCAAATCTGAGGGCCATTTACCACAGTGGGACCTAATGGAGCAAATGCCTTAATTGGTGTATGTAGCAATTAGGGGTGAAGAAAAAAATCGATTTGAGCTCAAATCGCATTTCTAACATTTAAAGATTCAGAATCAATTCTTATTTTCTTTAAAAACTATTTTTTTCTTGTGGGTGCGGATGTGCCTTATCAGGCACCGTAGTGTTTGGTGAAACCAATGAGCAACGTGAGCTAAGCACAGGCATGCAAGCGTTAGCCTAGCAGGCTACAGAGTTTGTTGCCGCTAAAGTATGGAAGACGAAGAAAAATAAATTAATAAATAAATTAATCGTTTCTGAATCGAATCGTTTGGATTTAAAAGAATCTGAAAAAAATCGAATTGTGACCCCAAGAATCAATTCTAAATCGAATCGTGGGAATCCCAAAGATTCACAGCCCTAGTAGCAATATGAGAAGGGACATCCAAACCTGTTTTTATTATTATTTTATATGAGCACTGACTTTGTCTTTGCTTTAAAATGTGCTTCTGTTTAAGAATTAGGATTAGGCTTTGTTTTTCTGGCTTCTGTCAGCTGATTCCCAAAATGGCAAAACCATCTTCGTCACCCAAATCAACCATTGGCACTTTATGCTTCCTGGACGAAAAAACTGCCCAAATGCTAATGAATCTAGAGCGGACATTTGTGGGCTTTAAGAGTAGGCCATTCCACAGTCGATTCAGCATGCTATTATGGATTTCTGCTTCTTCTCTGCATCTGTTCCCACTGAGAATGCCAAGGGAACAAGGAGTCCAGCATGGAGTGGCTTTGAAGCGTCATTGCCGAGGGCAAGGCGTTGATTTCCTGCTCATTGGACCTCACAGTCATTTGGCTCATCTCTCACAAGTGCTTAGCCTCCTCCCAGAGGAGAGGCTTGAGGTGCATGGGAGTTAAGCAGATGTAGTGAAAAAGAAAATCAGCCGGTCATGTCACAGTATTTTTTTTTTCCCTCAAAGATGTGTCAAACAACATGAAATAATAGGGATGCATTTTGTCCTAATTATTTCCAGTCATATTTGATCCGCTGTCTCTCATGTGCACAGATAAGCAGCAGCATGTATTTTATGTTTACACATACCAATTAAGGCTGCAAATCTTATTTTAATAACCTAAACTTATAGCTTTAAAACCCATAGAAACCTGATTTCACAGTTAACCTACAAATCCACATAGATCCCTCTAAAGTGTTATTTTCCTTTTTCTCCTACAAACAGGCCCATCTGTTGGATATAAAAAGAAAATCTGCTCATTTTCTTAATGTCGCTGATTACTGGGAATTACAAAATTTGGCAGCGGCTGCGTCTTTTACGTAACAGTGTGTCATTCAAAATATTTGCAGAAGCAGAACGAATCGGCTGCATTCAGCGAAATAAGCAGTATAAACAGAGCGGTAATCACAGCAAGAGAGTTGCCTGTTATTCTGCTACTATTTTAACAAATATATTTAAGTTAAAAAAATATTGTAGAGTGGGTAAAAGTATTTTAAAAGTTAATGTATGCTTTCTTTAAGTGCTAAATGTAGCTTTAATCAATGTAGTTTTTTGTTTATGTTACAATTCAGGTTCAATACGTGAGTAGATATAAAGCAAATTGCACAAAAAGAACTAATTTCACTTTACTAATCCAATTCTAAAATGAATCCATCCTCTAAATATAGCTGTTCGTAAATAGGTACATTAGGTAAACTGGTGTAGTCTTTGTAATACCTCATTCAACCAATCATCGGTTGAATCAGTTATGCTTAAAATAAGAAAAATCCAGGTAGTGTTGAGGATGGAAGAATTTTAATTCTATCAGCAGGGCTGTCAACTCTCACCCATTGGGTGTGAGACTCACACATCTCAGTGTCCTCACACGCTCACACTCCATATCCGCAGTTTTTCACTCTAAAAAATGACGGACATTAAAACTAAACTACATTCCACTTATTTATCTATAAAAATATTATGCTGATAAAAATCCACTAATTTAGTAATCCATTCATCCTTAACTGGAATATAGAGACTCTAAAACATGTATTTAGCTGACAGTGACCCATCTTGAGCAACAATTATTCCAAAATTGTAAATCAAATATGTAAAAATTTTATATTTAAAATAAAAAAGTCATCTTTCATTATGCCCTATACTCCCGCAGTGGAAAAGATTTAGCTTCACCTGGTTTAATTTTGTTAAAAAAAAAATCTTTTTTACGGAACCTTTGGCTATCCAATTATTAATCGATTAACTGAAAACATAATCGACAGGTTAGTCTATTCACAAAATAATCGTTCGTTGCAGCCATCTACGGCCTCCTAGAAGGTCTGAACTGCTTAGCTTTTTTGTCAATTGTAAGAAAAACTAATAAGATAATAACTTCAGATTCTTAATCTTAGCCTATTACCAAATATTCATACACAGAGTAGATTGCACGGGAATTGATTGTACTGGTTCCTGTATCAGTGCAAGTAATCCAGTAATTGCCTTTTAGTTCCCCATTGTTTATTTTACTTGAACTGCATAGAATAATTAATAAACTAAATTGTGAAATTCTTAGTTTACAGTATATTTAAGATGCAATTATTTTATTAAGGCCCATACTTCTTTACTTCCATTCTCTAAAAATCCCCAGAATATAAAAAATAATGTATATATTTTTTTAAATGTTACACATACAGATAACTTATTGTTATTCAGTAAAATTTATTGTTCTATCAAAAATTCCACCTTTTGCCACTTTGTTTCAGTGAAATCCTCTGAAAACCGACAACCGATAGCTGCACCTGTCCTCATAGCCTTTCAATCTAACCCTGACATGGGTGGCCTATCCAAATTATTTCAAAATCTCACTCCAAGGTTTGGTGAAATGTTGGCAGCCGCGTATCTGTTACTTAAAGAATACAGTATCCCTGTACATCCTCCTACTGTATGGCTGTGTAGCCCTGGAAGTTCTTTCTTTTAATTAAACACCAATAAACAGATTTTGTTTTTGTTGGAACATAAACCATGATAAAGTTTTGAAAACTGTCTGGGGAAGGCCAATAACCATCTTAAAGTATCACAAAATTTTTATTTTTACTGAATCTAATGGGTATAGAATACAGCTATGAAAGAGATAAGTAGATACATTTGTATTGGGGTACGTTCATACTGAACCCAAATTTCGCAGCTGGAGCGAAGGATATAATTTTATCTGTATATAGAGGGCAGATCTAAAGCGATGCGAAGGTGGCGCATTTAGGGAGGTGAAGGGCGGGATTGTGGTGAAGTTAATGGAATTTGATTGCTGCCTCGCAAGAAGTTGAAGAATCTCAAATTCTGTTTACATTCACGTTACGAAATCCACTCAGGGACTAGATGTGGCTGTGAGCTAGCGTGAAGGAGCACAGCAGAGACAAGCTTTATTTAATTAGAAATGGAAGATAGAGAAAATAATGTTGACACAGGATGAAGTGGAAATGCTCTTTTAAAAAAGCCGCTTTAATTTAGCCCTTGAAGGACCTTCATCGTTCCTCCAGAACAGATAAATGCATTATCTCCTTCACCCCACCGCTGTCTGCCCAGACAAGCTTTGCTGATCCTCCCTGGTACTCCTTTTTTTTTTTTTGGGTGGGGGGTTGACTTGACCAGACCGGGCATTCGAACCGAGCCATCAGCTCCGGGGCAATCAGCTGGTCTGGGTCCGGAGCCAGCCTAGGACCGAGGGACCGTACCCGGTCACGGTATGCTTCCAGCCGTCTGCCTTACCGGGCAGGTGGGTGGAAGTACAGGGCTGCGCCTACCGTCACTGGGTTGGGTTCGGTCGCTCCGTCCTAGGCTGGCTCCCTTCCCTCCATCCGCCGGAGTTCCAGCACCAGCCCCGGAGCTCACGGCTCAGTTCTGCTGCACTGCAGTCGACCAAATCCTGGACGATTTTGAAATTCTCCCCGGACATTTTTTTAGGTATGAAAAATGGGACATGTCCGGGAAAAATAGGGCGTCTGGTCACCCTACCTTTCATCTCCCACAGTTAGGTTGTTCCAGCAAGCCGTATCTTCTCCTAGCACTGGTTTGCTCAATGATTTACCACTGTCCTAATCCCAGGCAGCCGTAGTCTCTACCTTCAGTGTTCTCTCTTCCCAGTAGACCTATCAGATCTGCTGCTGTGCTGCTCTGTTCCTCCACAGTTAGTTTCTATAGCTAGCCCCAGCCAGCTTTAGCCTTTCCCCACTGGCACTGTTTCCTCAGTGGGCTTCTCCGCTCTGCCTTCTCTCCCCGCTTTAGTGCAATGATTTACCGGAGGGCACCACCAATATTCCGCTTTGGTTCATTAGAGGGTGGCTTTTTTCTCTTTTTTCCCCTGTTGGCATTCTGGCACTGTTTTCCCGCTACTCCTGGTTTCTAAAGTAGAAAACACTGACAGTCACTTTCTAATTCCATGTCCACCATGATGAGGTGAAACCAAAAACCAGCAGACTCCATGATGAAGGAGCCTTTGCCCGTCTGGTGAATTCGCCTGACGTGTAAAATGCTTTCGCTGTCCAGGCGGGTTTCAAGCCGAGCAAAAACAGACAAAACTGGCAAATTTGTTGGAGATTTCACATTCTGTGAGAACGCATCTTTAGAGCTCCATCAGATCACCCCTAAAGATAGAAATCTTGTTAATATCCAGTTGACATGCTTTTCCTTATAGGGTTGATTATCACTAATAAAATTCCCTCTTATCAGAACAGAAACGTTTTTTTGCCCAGACTCCCCTGTGGGAGCATCCCTCCTTCAACTAAGCTGCCAACTTTTTAATTTTCTCCACTAAATACTTTCACTCCTCTCCAGATAAATTTGAAAATAGTATTAAGAAAAGCCCCTGTTGAGGAGCTCCGAATCTTTGAGGTTGGAAGGCCACCCTGCCATCCCCCTAAGCTTCCCAACAGATTCCCTATTAGATTGAAGTCAGAAAACTGGCTGGGCCGCTCCAAAAACACTGTCAATCAAAGGACAGATGGGTAAAAGAATAATATATAGAATATCCCAGATTTAGGAATCTTTTTAGCTTAATTTTAGACATTGGCAAAAATGTAAAGGCTGTGGTGTAACAACTACTTGAAATATTTACACACAGAATCGGGGTTTCTAGTAACATACCAAGGATTCAGCTGCTTTACAGTAACTCTAGAAAAATGTCAGGTGTTGTGCATCTTTGACCATAACCCTTGCTTGATAACATATTACCATGAGTAACATGGATTCCTGTACTCACGTCCCCTAATCTATTTGGTGTCTTCCTCTGCCCCCTTTCTTTCCTCAGGGTCTGGTCGGAGAAAAGTACGGCAGCATTCGAGTGCCAGGGGAGGTGGAATCAGCAGAGTTTGAGATGATCCTGGATGCGGCTGTGGAGGCGGGGCTGGACACCCACATTTTGGAGGAGTGGTACTGCAGGGATGAAAACTCTGTGCCACCCGCATACTACCTCAAACCCAAAGCCCAAATGCTCAAGAACTACCAGAACTCTGTGAGTCCAAACTCATACAATGCTTTTTTCTTTTTAATTTCAACTAGATACAGTCTTTCTGACAATTGATATCGTTCTGACAATTTTTTAGGAAGACTTTTGAAACCAATATGGCCTTTTTTTTTCTTCCACTGACCTGATAAAAATCATACAATGATAACAAATGTTGCAAAATACAAACCTTCACCATGCTTTGTGTATTTTTATTTCCACTCTGAAAATCATATCACTAGTTTATGCTTCTAAAGTGACAACATTGAAAAAGAAAAAAGTTCAAAGTGAGATGAATATCATGCAAGGCATCATTTATCCAGGCTTTTTCTGGGAAGAAGTTCCAAGCTGTAATCTTAGATGTATAAACAGAATCTGTAACCTGTAATAAAGAATTTCTCTGCATATCATTGCTGTTATTTGTGTCCTAACATCCATGTAGTGAAACACTCCATCTCTGCCTGATAAACACATTTTATCTGCTGCTGCAGAAAAGAGGGTTTGCATCATGTTTGTGCTTGTTTTTCTTCACTTGGCTCTTAAACCCTTTTCATGTTCTCTGCTTTAATGTTTTCCCAGCTGGCAACTGGCCCCATGAAACTCCATTTAATGCAAGTTTTATTTCTGTCAGCACAGTTCAATTGGAAAAAACAAAGCCAGTCCTTTAAGTGTGATGCTATGTTTTCAAGGGTAAAATAAAATAATTGGTTGAATGTGTTTAATAGCTAAAGGTGTCTTCAAAGTCCTAAAATTAGAATTAGAGCCTCAGATCCTAAAATCTCTCAGTAACATATAGAAGTTTTGCTTTCTTAGGGTACAGATCTGCTCACTGTTCACTCATAAAAGAATGACAGCTTTCCTTCAGTACATGACGCTACTTACAGCCAGCCTTTCCTCTCTCTCTGGGCCTCATCCCCTTTTTAGATGGAATCGAGCAGCGCAGCAAAGACCAAGAATGACAAGGCCTGGAGGAATGTGTCAGAGGAGATCAAGAGGATCTTCCGAACGGCTGTGCTGCTGCTCCAAGAGAAGGGAACCATGAAGAGCACGGATGCCAACAAATTCCTTTGCTCTGGTAAGGTTCAGGCCTTCTGTGTCCTTTTTGTTTTCAGATGAATATGGGCATTTGGTGATACATGATCTTTGTATTCTCATCAAGCTAAGGAATTGGTGTCTTGATAAAAAAAACAGTTTCTATCTCTTTTGATAGTATTAAACCACTCTTTACATTTTGCTGTCCCTTGATAAATAGTGATCAGAATATAAAATCTGATGAATGATAAAACATTCTATTGTTTTTTAGTTTACAAACTAATAAACCAGTTGGGAAAAGAATCCTTAAAAGTGCAGTTTGAGGTAGACGCTTTTGTACTCTTATTAAGTGGCTTTAATGCTATATTATTTTAGTTTTGGTAGTACTTCTGTTCTTTTATCACAGTGTTTTACTCTGGAAATTGGTAAAGAAAAGAGGGGATATCCTCTCAATATCCTCTCCAAAGTGACTCCATGTTTTCTATAATTTGTAGAGAATCTCTGTTCCCATGCATAGAGATGTCTGTGGCATGCACTCACTTAACATAGGCCTACATAATCCTACAATAACAATATATATACAGTTGATTTATTAAAAATGCTTTTCAGTAAAAGTCACAGCAATAACAGCAGAAGCTTTTTTGATGCTTCCAGTGCTTGCGGTCTGAACGAAGCATTATTTATTAAAATAAGCCAAGCAACGATTTCATCCACCATTTTTACAAGCAAAGAAAGGATAGGGTAGCTCCGCACAATGCGCTTCAGACCTACTTTTCGACCGCACACCTAGAGCAGTAAAGATGCTTCAACCACGCGTCAGAACTAAACTTGTACAAGCATCAAAACTAAACCATGTGAGTCACGAACCTGGTCTTAAATTTCAGTCCATGCCCTGAGATAGAGGATGGTTCCAGCCGGTCGGCTACCAAAAAGACGAGGCAAGCGCCGCCCAGAGAGTCCCAGATGATGATTTCTCGGAGGTTGGGGGACAGGCAGGAGATCAGAACTGATCAGACGAAGGAAGGCAGCGTAATCCAGAGGGCAAAATCTGGTGTAGGAGATGTAGTCAGAGCCAAGAGAGCAGAGATCCGAAGAGGTACCAAGGGAAATCCAGGACTGTGTCAGGAATAAGTTTCAGGTTCGGTAAACAGGCAGAAACCAGCAGGAGTCCGAGGACAGGTCAGGCAAACAGATCAGAATGGGAACAGGCAGGCTCAGGGGTCCAGAGGGAGAAGGGGTCAGGATCAGGTAATCAGAAACACTCAGGTATGCAAGAGAACTCTCACCAAGTGCTCAAATAATCTGACACTGATGATTGGTTAAACACTAGTTAAATAGAGGCTGCAACAAGTGGATCAGAAATGCGGTTATGAGAACTGGGCAGAGCTATACAGATAAATGAAATTATTAATCAGATCAGTCATCAGCGCAAAACTCATGACAGCTAGACACTTTTCCAGACAGCTTTCCTTGTCTTGTGTCTTGTTACCTAGTTCTGAACATGGCAACAAAACATTTGGTGGACTATAAATTCCCATCGTGTGTGTGAAAGGTGTTCCTTTACTGTTAATTACTGTTTTAGACACTTTGGCTTTAGGGTGACATTTGCAGTTTACTAAATGTAATCACTATCTGAATGTCATGGTCTTGTCAAACCTCCACCCAACTTAACACCGAACATCATAGGGTCAAAGTTCAGTAACCAGTACATAGATTAAGACTCTCTTAGACTGAATTAAGGATGCCTTGTTAGAAGAAGGTACTAATTGTTCCTTTTATAAAGGGCTATAACCATTGTTTTTTTAAGGGTCTTTAACATCGGGGGCTTTAGCTAATTCCCAAAAAGTTAGATTTTTTTAAAGGACAATGTTTTTATTTATTTTAAGATAATATAAAAAAAAATGTTGTACCAGTCTGACTGCACTGTAACTTAAACCAATAAAATGTACTTTTAATATTTTGTTAATAATCAAAAATAAAAGGGCAAATATCATTTTGGATTGCAAAAAATAAATAGAATACAAATTTTTCTGATATTTAAAAGACAAAAACTTAAACCTAATTTCTGCCTACATCTGAAGAAAATAGTCGTTTTTTTTTCTCAGAGAAACAGATTTTTTTTTCTTAGGGCCAAACAAGCGTGCTTCTGTCCTCATCTACTTAAATTACTTTTTTAGATTTTATTTTTATTAGTTTTAGTAAAGAAACAAAAAAACAAAGTATTTAATCATTTTCTCCACTCAGCATGTGAATCATTGGGGGAGTAAAGAAAAACTTACAGTAGTGGAAAATGTGTTCTTTTGTCCTGTTATTAGTTTTACTGTTAAGCATGAATTTTCCCATTTAACAGCTTTTTTCAAGCTGTTACCTATCTCTAAGCATAGTCTCACAATGATGGTGCTATTTGTGTGCAATTAATCTTTTTTTCTGTCTCTCTCTGTCTGTTCAATATATTGAACACAGGAAAAAATCTGAATGCTTTTAAATAGCAATTTGTGATCTAAAGACATTTCTAATGTAACTTTTAAACAGACATGTGCAGACAGGAAAATATCTACTTTCAGGAGATTTGGGGCATTCAGGGCTAAAGCTCTGGAGACCAAGGTCACAAATGGAAAAACACAAATAGACATAAATAAGAAGTTGTGCTACAAGTTTTTTTGAAAGATAATCCCATGAATACATTATTGCATTATTTTCCATTCCTACTTAATTTATATAGCAGTATAAAAACAAACAGGACCAAAGTGCTAAACAAAAGCAGAAATAAAAACACCATTAAATGCCATAAGATTAATAAAAAACAACATGAAAAAAACTGAGTAAGGACAATATAGAAAATAACAAAGAAAACATGATCAATCAACACCAACATCGTTTTGAACATTAAAAGCCACAGAGAAAAGATAAGAATTTAAAATAGATTTAAAATGGTCAAAGAGGAGGCGTTTGGGATCCGCTACAGAGAATCCCCTCTGGGTTTACGCCTCGTTCTAGGCACTGACACAAGTGACTGATCAGACCTAAGAAAACTTAGTGGTACATACTTACCTTATAAAACTCAAAAAGACTGTACATTGAAAAAAAGGATTAGCCATGTCGGATCCCTAGTATCCTATTTGTTTTAACCATTGTCAAGAAATAAAAAACATAAAAAAAAAAAATGTTTTCCAGTAAACACTCCTATTTCTGTTTTTTCAGCTTTGGAGGATGAGTTAGACTTTGCCCTCGGGAAACAAACACCCGCCTTTCTCAGGAAATGCGTCTGCTACATACGCAAGATCTCCAACTTTGACCGTTTCGCCAAGCTCCCCGACATGACCCGCTACATGGACACCGTGGTGAGTGCCGACCGCGTGATGCGGAACCAGGAGGCCTATGAGCGCCTGCTGAAAGTCCGTGACGAGTTCATCCCCACCATTGTGGCCGCCTCCAATCTCCGCGTCTACTCGTCGGTTACTCACTGCGACATGAAGCTGGGCTACTCCCAGGAGGTGGAGAGCCACTACGTGGAAGGTCTCTGCAAGCAGTTCTACGAGGACATGGTGGACATCATTCAAGCCACCGTACAGCAGAACTTTGACACAGAGACCGACCCACTGTATGATGAGATTCTGCAGCACCTGTCCCTGTGTAAGACCTCCGCAGCCCTCTATAAGTACAAGTCGGAGACTTTGGATTATGTGCAGGAGTACCTGATGCCGTCTAAAGGGAGCAGGATGAGCCCTCTGGTGGTATACGGAGGACCCTGCACCGGAAAGACACTGCTGCTCTCTGAGGTGGCCAAGCAGGTGAGGCGTAAACAAAGGGATGTCCTCCCTGTCACTTTTTCCTGCTCAGTTATCTCAGTTTGTTCACGCTTGCTCCCGTCTGTCTGTCTGATGTCAGCATGTGTCCATCCTTGTGCAACAGAGCATGAGGGGGTGTGCAACTGTTCATCTTTTGCAAATGCTTGCTCCTTTTACCATCTGTTCACTCCATCCCCGTGCATGCATGTGTCGCTCATTTCCAGGAAAGTGAAGCGATTATGCAGAAGTTGATTCGCATTTGTATGACTCTGCTTTTTCTTTCCCATTCACATGCCCAAACTGGCAGGAATGCTTTTATTGTCACCCGATTACTTTCTCATCTGCTCGTTATTTAGTTCTGTGTGCGACATCTGCCTGCCCTGCCCAATTAGCATCACGCTACAAATAACCTCACATCTATTCCTCCAGTGCATCTATCATGTACACATTAGCTTTAAGCACCAGGGATTTTTGTTTTTAGAGCGATATATCATATATTAAACCCATAACCACATTATTTGAGAGTAATAAATAGAAGAATAGCACAATTTTAAGCTTTCGAGGAACATCTAATATGTAAACACACCTTTAAAGTATTTTTAGCCACTGAACAAACATCTTCCACTTGCATTACATTGAAGTGGAAGAAAAAGCAAGGTTTTAATTTTAATTTACTAACGTACATCTGAAATGATTGGAATGGATTTATACTAAACAGGTCAACTGGCCCAGCAATGCCTGATCAGAAAGCCTAAAATTAGGTAGCTGGTTCATAAATAATTACAGTTATGTTGGCAATGATAATGATAATTCTTAGTAGTAGCAGAATCCGAATCGGTAGTAGTTGTATTTCTACCGCTGATATAAATGAATACATGTATTAGGCTTTTGGTGAGAAAATAAATACTTTAGGGTCTATTTTTACTGCAACATCCCTCTTTACTTTTTTATATTTTCATTCTAAAATATTAATATCAAACCAGAGTAACTTCATTAATTAAGAAAAAGTTTTTTGCAAAGAATAATGCACCAGGGACAAACAAAGTTTATGTTTAGATTAGTATTTTTGTTTCTACACAGGCTTAGATGTTTTCTTTCTCTAAGCCTACGATGGCAATTGGAGATCAGACTAGTCACTGACAGTACTTTACTCTGCTTTACATTATAACTGTAAACACTGGTTTTATAAGCTCTGTTAAAAAACAAAAAAATTTAAAACATTTTTAAAAACGTTTTGTTTATTGTCACTTTAAAGTGCCTGGAGATGACATATGTCGTGAATTGGCGATATATAAATCAACTGAATTGAATTAAAATTGAAATCTCTTTAAGATACTTACATTTACTCAGTCTTATCTTTTTTTATAATGACTTATGTTTTACCAATTCATCAAATACTATGATCAGTTACTCAATAGTTTAGTAGCCTTTTTATGTCATACTTTCTTACTCCTACTTGAGTAAAGTTATGTTGAAATAGATCTACTCTAACCTTAGTACAGCTCTTAGTACTCTGTTAGCCTTTGATATATATACTGTACATACTCAATAATACTGAAATATCTATCAACTGTCCACTTTCCCTCATTTTAATCTCAGTATAAATATTTTGGCTGTCATACATTTGCTATGAAGAACATTAGTGAACTAATGAGTTAGGAACACAGCAGACGGGTCAGATAGAAAGTTGTGGAGACATCTAGCCTGGTTGAGGTTATAAAACAATATCCCAGGCTTTGACCATATAATATAGAACTGTGCAAACTCTTCTACAATCATAGAAATTACTGCACAACGGCATGGCAAGGAAAGCAATGATCAAAGAAGCAGTCTGCATGGACGAAATATAAAAGATATCTTGCTTGCAGTTTTAGAGGAAGCTACTGTGGTCAGATGAGACTAAAGCTTAAAGTATATGTCCTATATGTAAAATTCTAACTTAATGGAAAAGGAAACTCTCCAAACATCAACCCTTGTGAAACAGCAATGATGCTTTTCTTTGGGATTTAGTTGTACTGAATTTTTATGGTTAATCCACATGCATGTTACATTTTGTTTAAAGTTTCTATCTGTAAAAACTTAACAAAAATGATCATTTTACTTATAATTATACTCTTTCTTTTGGTCTTTCACATAAATCTATGCAAAAGACACATCAGGTTTGTAGGTATGGCGTGACAGAATAGTTAAAAGTAGCATGAATACCTTTGCATAGTACTGTACATGTTCAATTCAATCAAACCATTCAACTTGAATGTGAAGCTTTATTGCTTCAGTTTAAGTGGAAAGAAATATTTTTCATGCCCTGATTTTTGATAACAGCTCGATGTTGACAGGGCAATTTTAACTGATTAATGCCCACAACATACCTAATAAAGAAAGTGCTCTACAGTAAGCTCTCTGGGCTTCCACTCAGATCCCATTTGATTTACACTTGCTTTGTTTGTGTACGCCTGCAGAGTGTGGTGTAACATAACTAAAGTCTTCTAAGCAGGCTGAGCTGTGTAGTTACTGCTGTTTATCAGTGGTTGTTGCAATAACGTTTACTGGTACCTATCTGAACTTCAACTAAAGCAACAGTACATTTATTTTTGCCCTCAACATCACCATTCTACAGACAGATATACTAATCGTAATAGGTTTTTGCTGTCTCAGAATGAGTGCTGCCGTAAAAAGAGTGATGTGTTTTTTTTTCTACCTTGGAAAAAGTTTATTTATCATAGACAGTAAACTGAAAGCTCACAGCATCAAATGAAGGCAAACAAGAACTAGCCTCTGTTGAACACAACCAACCAAAAACTGTGTGCCTGTGTGCGCTGTTTTATTTAATACATTACTTTTAAAATGTGTCTGTATTTCTTAAAATTCCAAAATTGACTTCCTGTAGTGTTTGGTCAGTCTGCTTTGTGTTAATTTGCTGGCTGAGAAATTTAATAGAACTCAGCTATTGGATAAAACCTGAACAAGCTCTTCTGCTAAGATGATAATAAATCAGTTTAATTTACTTTATATTAATTAGTGAGCATTTAATAATTGGCTGTTTTGTTTTTATCACAGAAAGACATTTAAAAGTTTCTTAAGAAAGTTCAGGGAATAATTTCAAAGATCAATCGTTGCCCTTTGTGATTACAGTCTGATCATAGCTATTTGAAATTTTCTCTAAACTTGTAAAAAGGTGCCTATTTAAACATTTACACAGTCCAATGCTACAGGTTTGGAGTTAGCAAGTGCTGTATTTTGCGATATTTCTCATGTAACGCAATCAGACAGAAGATTACAGCTAATTGTGAATTGGAATTCTTGGCGTATTATTAGCATTTGCATATCATAAGTTTAACTCGAAGCTTCAACCACATAATAACACAAACCCTTTGCTTTTCTCTTTGAGACAGTCTCAAGTAGGGATGCAGTGAGAAAATCCACTATTAGTATTGTTGTTTTGGCTGATATTTGATATTTACTGATAAGATAGACCTTATAATTACCTACTCTTTCAACATATTGGAAAAAGGACTACACATCTAACATTGCTTCTATACTAAAGCACAATGCTGTGTTGCATCATTATCAAAAATTTTACTCATACTTGTATTGGTTCTTGTCGTCTTCCACCTTATATGGCGGAAGACGACAAGATGGTGCTCCCAGGCCAGCCGATGCCCCAAAGTGTCTTGGGGCATCCTGTGGGTCTCCTTCCTATGACATGTTGCTGAAACACCCTTAGGGGAGGCGTCTAGGGGAAGCTGAAAAAGGTGCCCAAGCCACCTCAGCTGACTCCTCTCTATGTGGAGAAGTAGCTTTACTCCAAGCTTCTCCCGGATGGCCAAGCTCCTCACTCTATCTCTGAGGGAGTGCCTTTGTGTAGGCATAATTCAAATTCCATGACCATAGGTGAGGAAGCAGTGTCCTTATTATAGTGGCAACCTTACTGATCCATTGTCCCCTTGCTCATGAACAGGACCCTAGAATGGTCAAGAACTTGGAGGACTTGCGAAACACCTTGTACATACTTTGGGTCTTAACAGGAAGCAGCTAGCAGAATCGTGTCATCTGTAAAAAGGAGGGACAAAATCAGCTGACCCCCCCTAAACAAGATCCACTCCAGCCCTGGGTGTCTAAAAATTATGTCCATAAAGGTTATGAACAAGACTAGCAACAGAGGGCAGCCTTGCCGTACTCCAGCATTGACCAGGATCAGGTCTGACTCAATACCGGCTATGCTAACCAGAACCCGCTCCACTTGAACTGTAATTGTAAACGCTACACTTTCCTATATCTAAAGTTAGAGCAGTAAACAATAAGTAAAATAAAATAACTAAAACCTCCTTAAACATAAGGGACACTAAGAACAGGGGCATTGTCTGGTTCCCATTTATTTATATAAACTATTCATTTTGAGGTGGCTGCATATTTTTTTTTCATTGTTTTTCAAAATCTTTGTGAATGTAACTGCACTTGATTCAGAAAGAAAAATAATTTTGAAAGAAAGATTTTACAGGGCCTTCCATTCCTTAAAAGTCTGACATAATAAGGAAGGAACTGTTCTGCAACATATATTTATAGAGCAATTTATTCCAAGACTGAATATGTGTTTTTCTTTGGTTTTTCTCTCTCCATCAAACAGGCTCATAGCTTTAAGAGGAAAGCAGAGTTTGTCCCAAATATGTCAGAGAGCATTAAAATACTTTTGTAAACGTAAACTGGGTTATTTAATGAATTCATGAATTAAATTATGAAATCATCTTAGTCTTAATATGTGCTTTAATGAAACATAAACTGCAATACCACAAAGTGTAGAATATTAGACAATAAGGTCAAAGCAAAAAATTAAGCTGAATTTTTTTTTTCTGTGTTAAAGAGCTTCTTCGGAAAAAAATGTTATAATTGATTCCAGCACTTTGTTTTAAATCTTTTTTATTCTTAGACGTTTGAATGTTGTTTTAATCGTGTTTCATTTATGAAACCATTTTGACTGTATCCTTCCTTTTTTTTCAGGCCTACACTTGGCTTCAGAAGGAGATGGGTCCAGAAACGGATCCAGTGGTTATTGTTCGCTTTATTGGCTCCACACAGCCCTCCATGGACCTACGGACTCTCCTTCAAAGCATTTGTGAGCAGATTGCAATAAACTACCGTTGCCTGATTCACTTCTTGCCTAACAAGATTCAGGAGATGAGGGAACTTCTGATTAATCTCCTTGGGGAGTCATCATTCCACAGGCCACTGGTCATTGTCCTGGATGCCTTGGAGCAGCTTTCAGATGCTGATGAGGCTCGAAAGCTGTGGTGGCTCCCCGTGCATCTGCCTCGCACTGTCCGCATTGTTGTATCAACGCTGCCCAACAAGCATGGTATCTTACAGAAGCTGCGTCATCTCATTCATGATGAGAGATATTATGTGGAGTTAATCCAGCGAGACCGAAAGGTCTGCAGCCAAATGTTAAAACAGCAGTTGCTTGGTGTGAAGAGGAAGGTAACATCAGGCCAACAAATATATGTCAATGAGGCACTTGCAAAGTGCACGTTGCCAATGTTTGTCAACCTCATCTACAGAGAAGTGGTTCACTGGAGGTCACACAAAGATGTTGATGATAAATCTCTGTGCTCAACAGTTCATGAAAGCATTGAGCAACTCTTCTACTCTGTGGAGAACAAGTTGGGACAGCGATTTGTCTTCAGAGCATTAGGATACATCACCATGGCAAAAGCTGGGCTAACAGAAGTTGAATTGGAAGACATTCTGTCTCTTGACAACATAGTTCTTGGAGATGTTATTGTACCAAGTCACCTCAAAAATCCACTAAGGATCTCTTATGACCTTGTTGCGAAGCTCAAAGAGGAGCTTGAGGGCTATCTAGTTGAGCGGCAGGTAAGAAATGTCACATTGATGGTCTGGGCCAACAGGCACTTGCATCTCATCGCCCAGAAGCTCTATCTCAGCAATGAGGAGGATGTACATCAAATGCATAGCCTCCTGGCTGAGTACTTTCTCGGAGCATGGTCAGGAGGCAGGAAGAAGATCTTTACATATGATAATAATCATTTCACTTCTCTGAATATTTCCCATCACAAAAATCCTCATCATCAACAGTCTCATGAAAAGACATCCTCTGACAAATATTCCTACGACAGGCAGACTCCTGAACAGCCTTGGGTGTTCCAGTGCAACCTGTTGGAACCAGACATCTTCTTTGTCAATCACAGAAAGATGACAGAGCTTGTGTACCATTTGACCAGGAGTGGACGTACAGATGACCTCATGTTTGGTGTCATCATGAACTTCAGCTGGCTCTACACAATGATCAAGATTGGTCAGTTTGAGAAAGCTATAACAGACATTGACCTTGCTTACACCTGCAGCCAGGAAAAGGAGCTAAAATTTCTCGCCACTACCCTCCGCGGCATTAAGGTAAAAGTACTCAAGAACCCTGCATCGCTGTCTGCAGAACTTCAGCAAAGGCTTCTGCCAGTTGTCACCTCCCTGCCTAAGCTCAGACACCTTCTCCTGGAGTGTGACAAGGATGGTCCCAAGTATTGTTCTATTGTGCCTCTCCACTCTTCAATGGATGTCACCTATAGTCCAGAGAGACTTCCCCTTTGCTCCAGCTACATACAGATTGTAGAGATTTTACCTACTCTAGCCCCAAACATAGTTCTTGTAGCACTGGAAGATGGATCTATAAGCACCTGGGATGTAGAGAGCAGGCAGCTTCTAAGACAGATTGACACTGCTAGATCCGTTGTGCTTGGAATCAGGCTGACCAGTGATGAGAAATACCTGGTGGTTGCCACAACCAAAAACACTCTGCTAATCTATGATAATCACAAGTCCTGCCTTTTATCTGAAGTTGAAATTAAAGGATCAAAGCACAGTGGCGTAACTGGAGGTGTTGCTTTCATCAATGGTTTTACTCTTTCTACCCATCATGCACTGGCGTGGCTTGAGGCTAGTAAAGACATCAGTGTCATTGACCTTGTGTATGGCTGGCCTCTCTACCAGTTCCATTGCTGGTATGAGGTAACCTGTGTCCAGTGCTCACCAGATGGGATGTACGCCTTCTGTGGCCAGTATCTGAATACTACATCAATCTTTCATCTTGGAAATGGGGAAAAGTTGTCCACCGTGACATCAGAGTTTTCTGGAGGATTTGTCAAGTCAATTCTTGTACTGGACACACTAAATCAAATGGTCATGATTGACAACGAGGGGAGTCTGTCAGTGTGGAACACAAAAGAGATAACCAATCCAAAGCTGATGGAGGATTATGATTGCAGAGGGGATGAAAGTGAAGTTGTGGGTATCGAATTATCTGAAGATCAGCGTTCCATTCTCATTTGCAAAGCCAGGAGTATTGAGGTTCTGGACACAAAAATATGGAAAATGCTGGAGAAATTCAAAGCCAAGCGTAGTGAGCGCTTTGTTGCTGCTGTTCTCTCCAAAAACGGACAGAGCATTGTTGCCTCAATGGAAAATACTTCCTCAATTTTTGTCTGGAGAAGAGACAGTGGGCAGTGCATGGCCAGTCTGATTGAAATCTCAGGGGCTATTGTTAAACTCATCAAATCAGCCCACCACAACCTACTTCTCTCTGTTGCAAGCAGTGGTGTACTGTCTGTTTGGGACATTGATATTATCACTGCCATGTCTAACATTGATAAAACAGGCAAGAAGATCCAGACATTGCAGCTGACTGGCAGAGAAGACTATGTGTTCACCATGGATGGCTCAGAGGCTGTACACAAGTGGAACTTCAGCACTGGCTTTATCGAGACGGTCTTCAAACATGAAGGTATGGTGGAGAACTGTGTACTAACCTCCTCAGGGGATCTCATGGTGACTTCAGACGACAAATCCAGTCAATACATTTGGCAAACCAGCACGGGAGAAAACATCTTTCGCATAAATGGACAAAGAATCTCACAGCTGCTGATCACCCACAATGACCAGTTTGTGGTTTCTCTCTGTGAACAGAATGCCTCAAGAGTCTGGAGACTAGCTACAGGGCACAAAGTTTGCAACATTTTAGTCAGCCTCCAAAATGCACTTATCACTACAGCAAACACTTTCTTGGTGGGAACGTCCAAAAATAAATTGCTTGCTGTGAGTCTGTGGTCAGGCAGTGTATCAAAGAAATTTGTCTGTGATGATGGCATTACCATTGTCAACTTTAAGCTCATTCCTGACTGTCCAGATTGTGTGGTCTTCATAACATCCACAGAAACAGTTTTCATCTGGAGTGTGGCAGATGAGTCAGTCTGCAGAAGAGTCCAGTTGCCAGCCAACTTTCTCAAAAATCTTGAGGACTTTCAAATCTCGCCCAATGGAAAGTTAGGTATAGTCTCCAAGGGCGATGAGAACATTAATGTCCTGGATCTGCACAGTGGAAAGCTGAGGCTTGTTCATGCAGCTGGTATAATCTGGCGTCAAAAATTATCAAGAGATGGCCGTTACCTTGTGTATGTTTGTTTCCGCAACTGTGATGAGGATGATGAGGCTGGCGTTGTGTCTAATTTGATCGTGATGCGTCTTGCTGATGGCAAGAGTATCGGCACATGTTCACTTTATAAGACCCCCACCCACTTATCTCTATCTCAGCGTGCACTTAACATCATCATCGGCTTTGAAGATGGCAGCATTGGCACATACACAGTGGTGGACCGTGTAGATGCCGCCCTTAAGATAAAGATAGCCACCTCCAACAGTCGACAGATTGTAAACAATGCTGCACAGAAGGTGCGCCCCAAATGCGGGAACCATTCCTTCAAGACTGTTGCCGACTGCACTTGGAGGGAGTCGACAGAAGTATTCTCGAGAGACAGCCCCATCAACGTGTCAGACTCTGGAGAGGGGGAGTCGACCACACCTACAAAAAAGACTGAACTTTTGCAATGACATCTTAAAGGGCAAATGCCATTAGGACAGGAGGCAAGTCCAAAAGATCAGAATCTCTGGTGTTGCAGTTGATTCTTGTTTACAGCCACGTGATTCAGCTGCAGATGTCAGCCCAGTGGGTAGTTAATGGGTTGACTATTTTAACGCTGCACTCAAACGATGTATTACTTCCAACACTTTGTGTTACTTTTAAACAGAAAGACTGTTAGAAAAACTTCTGTTTAAAAAAGGTACATTCTGTATTAGTTTACCGTTATGTGTCCTTTTGCATTTGAAGAACAAAAGTCAAAATGTCTTGTTCAAACAAATTCCAAGCCACTTCTGTAATCTTTGTTCCTCACTGTTTGTTAGGCCCTTTTATTGTCTTGATTACTTCATACACATTAAGCCATAATGTTGATCTCAAATGATATTTATGTTCTTATTGATATCAGGTGGTACTGTACAAAAGGGATGAACAATTGTACAGAACATCTCATTTTGGCTGCTGCAATTTGTGCAACTCCTTAAAATATTATGTTGTGCTTAATGCAATCAAAGTGAGTGCCTGGAATAAAAAAAGTGTTCATCACGTGCAGATTACAAAATTTGTAGAAGTGCAGGGACTTTGTACTCATAGTACATACACCATTGTATATTATTTGTAATTGATGCAGATTCTACTAAATTTAAGTCAACATCTTGAGAGAATTACAACATTTCTCCAAGGATTGATTGCTTTATGATTTTTGGAACTGTTTACATAGATTAAGCGTAGTTTTACCTGTTGTTCCATCAGTTTGCGTGCAGGCTGTTTTTAAGGGGAACACCACTATTGAGCATACAGTGTAGCATAGCACCATGCACATTAACGCCTTAACCTGTGTACTTGCTTTAGGTTCTGTGAAGTCTGTTCCCAAATAGAGGGGCAAAATGAGTTGTTTTGTTTGTTTGTTTTTTACTTGACCAAGTGAGCATATTTAGAGGTTTAGGTGGATGCACTTTAGGAGTGGTTTGTAAGAAATCTTTAGATTTATTCAAAAGAAATATAAAAGATAAAAGAATATTTAGATTTGTCTTTGAAAATAATGATTGGCTCTGCTTACTGATGTATATAGATTACAGTTTACTGAGAAATATCTGGTTTGAATAAGTAATTAAAATGGAGACATTCAAACAAGTTTTTTGGAGATTAAATCCATGTTCTATAATATTATAAATATCAGGAATAAGTTGTGGTTGTAGCAAATCAAATGTGTATGTGAACATCTGAGCACAGATTAGTACATTTTTAATGGATTGCATAGACTTTAAATTCTTCATTCAAAGACAAAAAAAATCTTCACAGCTTTATAAAAAGTGGCACAGGCTTCATCGTTCTTGTATAAAATACGAAATGGTTTTTAATGATAGGATATGTATTTTTGTTTTAACTAAAATCAGATTTATTTATTTTTTTGTTCCTTTTTCTAGGCATGGGCCGGTTTCTTGTTTAAGAGGGTCGTACAGGTACAAATGTAAAAGTGCTTTATTTTTTCAGAAAGTGAAATGGTTATTTTAATTTTTTTTACAGATTAATTTTACATAGAACATGTCAAGCTTCTATTTCTTGCAGTTTTAATGACAGGTAAAAAAATAAAAATAAAAAAATAAGTTTTGGTGAAAATAGGATTTTGCATTAAAACAAAAAAAGGATGTTTTAAGCACAAATGTCAAACTTTTGAAACCTGTATCCAGTCCCATGCACCCAGTTCTTGGTTGAGTCTCCTCTTGCATGAATTAATGCACCATGGCATAGAGGTAATTAGCCTGTCGACACTGCCTATGTGTAATTTAGTGGTTGAGTAATTAATTCTTTTTATTTATTTATGTTTTGCTGGCACTTCTTTTGGTTTACGCGAAAGACCTCAACCAAAGTACAATATGTTTTTTTTTTTTACTGTAGTTAAAGGTATACACTGTAGACTACAGTCTTATTAAAATTTTCAAATTTAAAGTCAAATTTTCATTTATTTATTTTTTCCATTTTACTCTATAACAGAATTCAATATTGCTAATTGAGAACAGGAGCATTAAGATAATTGAACCAGCTTTTGGAACCTTTGGCGTTTGGGGAAGGTGCCAAGTCATGCTGAAAAATAAAATCTGATCCTTACAGTGTGTCAGCAGAGGGAAGCATGAGCTGCTCTAGAATTTCCTGGTAGATGGCAGCATTGGCTGTTGGCTTCAGAAAACATACTGAAGCAACACTAGCAGATGCCATAGCACCCATAACCATCCCCGACTGGGCAAACTTCACATAGGACTTTAAGCAACGTGGATTCTGTGCCTTTCCAACCCATCCTCCAGACTCTGGGTGCTTTATTACCAAAGTAATTGCAGTACTTACTTAGATCTGAAAGCAGGATTTATTGTTCTGCACATTGGCTCTTAAACCACCTGCTCAGAATCAGTCCACTCTGAATCTCCTCTGAATCTTTTAAAGGATTTCTCTTAAAAACTCTCTTAAGTCTTAGATTCTCTCTGCTGCTAGTGTACCTTTTTCTACCACTCACTCAATTATCTGTAAAAAAAAAAACAAAAAACAAAAACAAAAAAACAGAAAAAAAAACAGTCAACCCCTGTTCCCACATATAAGATGACTGACAGATGGATTTAGAGCCACAATGACGCCGGCAATGACTCGACCCAAACCTCGAGCAAAACCAGTAATTATACTTTTTTGACAGAGCGGCTGTGTAAGATGGAGGTCCATCGTCTTCATCCTTCATGTGTCAGCCATCTGATTAGGGTGTTACACCATGAGTTTCCAATAATTTACTTTTTCATAGTATTCTAACTTTTTGAGACACTGAATTTATTAGTATTTATTACTATGTACAATCACCAAAATTACAAGAAAAAAAGATTTGGAATATTTAGATTTATGTGTGATGACTATATACATAGTTTCACTCTTCAAAAATATTGCACTTCTACACAATATTCAAATGTGCCTGTACAACCATTTTTTCCTTTTCAACTTAATGACAATTTTAACTGGGTTTTTTTTTCTTTTAAAATCAGTATGTATAAAACTTGAAGGAAAAATGTGCACAAATCAGATAAGAAAGAAGCAGAAAGTTACCTAACAATTATGATTTCTAATAATAACCCCATTCTTTTTTATTTTTTAAGTACATAAAGTAAAAACATATTTGGAGCTATATCTCTTAAAATTGGGAGAAGTAAGGAGAAACACTGTCTGGAAGCAGTAGGTTGCTTTGGTTCAGACCAACATTGATGCCCATGGGTATGAATCAAGGTGTGTTTTTCCAACAACTGTCATATGAATAGTCTATTGTACATTAGGAAATCATGCAGGGATTACTGAAATCCTCCCCCCAAATAGTAAGTCTTTGTTTTACCTACATTACAATCATGTATTTGTCTGAACTGTATTCTCACACATTCTCTTACTCCTGTTAAAGTCTTGAAACTGAAGCCAATTGTCTACAGTTGGGTAAAGTTGCAGGAGAATGGTTTGAACATATCGACTGTTTCCAGAAGATGATCTATACTAACATCAGATAGAAAAGTGAAGAACGTTCGTTAAAAGGAAGCCTGATTATGCGTGATAAGCTTCGTAATCACAAACATCCTCTGCTGTACATCAGAAGCTAACACCGGCCCATGCCTAACCGCGTCCAACATTGTACTAAAGAGCCAGTAAATCACAAAGTGCACGCTTTGTTATGATGAGAAACATGAACAAATGTGTCTTATTCACGCTGCTGTTTATATGCTCAACGGTATGTCAAAAAATAGCACATGTAAGGAGCATGTAGTGCAAACATTATGGACTTAATACAGGCGGGAAAAAGATCTGCAGACAATCTAAACAGTATTGTTAAAGCTTACGTATCCGTAAATCAACCTTTTATTTTAGCAGTTTTTAACTTTAAACAAATATTCGCTATTTCAAGAAAAAGCCACACAGTTTCACTTTGACGTCTTTGTAAGGGCTATATCATCCTAATATAGAGGTTCACCAGTTGTGAATGGTAAGAAAACGGCCCTTGTAAAATTTCCGATCGAGGTAGCAGCACCAAGCTTTAAAATTTCCTGCTACTGTAACTCAAGAGTTATAAGAATAAAAACAGAACAAGTTTTAGTTATGTACTTGCCAAAGTTCTTAATATTGATTATTTAATTTCATGACTGTCTCACTTGTTTTTTAAAAGGCTTGTACTGTAATTATAGTGTTACCAAACTGTTGAAGTGTTCGACTGTGATTTTGTTTTGATAAAATGTGCTATCTTTGCTGAAAAGTTAAAACAGTCCTCCTATAAAAAAATATATATAACGGAATGCCAGTTTAAGAGTATATTTGAATGTGTCCATATGGAAGCCAGTTAACAGTATTATTATGTATTATGTTATGTAACTTGAATGACTTTTAAAAACTTACATGTTTGCAACTTATAGTTGGCATACTGGTAATGAATGTTTCTATGGTATTCTTTTTATTGTCAGGACTGATGTACTGGTTTAGAGATTTATATTTTCATAAATGTTGTACTTACATTTTGTTACAGAGTTGTTTAACTGGAATTAAAACAAAAAAGAAACTTATGTCTGAAGCAATATGAACCTAGTGTGTATGCATTGTTTGTATGAAACATTTTACTGTAATAAAACGGTTCACTTTTTGCCTCCATGTTGTTGCATCCCCTGTTTTTCTTTCCTTTCAAACAAGGATATGTAAAGCTATTGTTAGCTTTTAATTAACCAGTGTCCCCGCAGCATTTAAAAGTGTTTTTGATCAGTTGTTCATGCTTGCTTTTTTTTGGACTTTTTTGCTTGTGCACTCATTTTTAATTACTTTTACTATTATTGGACGTTTCTTTAGATTTTTATTGAGTGGCTTCTCTTGAATATTCGCAATTATTTTAAGACAATTTGGAAAATGTTGGATTTAGCCCCCAAAAAATTAAAATAGCTATAAAGTTAAAGGAATTAAGACTTAAGCTGCAAGGAGTCAAATTTTCTTACAGAAAGAATGATTAATAAAAGATGATGAATAATAAAGAAAATGCTGCATGTTTAAATTTCGCCTTACCTAATTCATACCCACAACCATCTATATCACCCTTGTTTTCGTAAGCTGCAGCGTAATGTTCCTTCTGTTGTTATTACGATTGTATCTGATGCATTATAGTCCCAAATGACCATAAAGTAAACAATGAGTGTGTTCCCAGTGTGTGTACAAATATCACACTCGGTCAGTACAGACTGTTCCCAAGGTACATATGAAATGGTGCATGTTATGACAAAACATCAACAATGTGCCATCATATCGCCATATTGTTTATAGAAAGGCCAGGTATATGTGGTCGAATAGTCAGGAAAACACATCCTCACCTCAAGTGTGAAGTGCCACATTGTAAGTCTAATTACATTTCTTTTGAATCTTTATGACAGACAGAAAATAGTACAAATTTGCCTTACCTGCCAATTTGGCATGCAGGAGATGAATACAATGGCCATTTCTTTTTTGCGGGGAATTATGGCTACATTCACACTGCGGCCTGAAGTGACCTAAATCTGATTTTTTTGCCCATATGCAACCTGGATCTGATTTTTTCATGGCTGTCTGAACAACACAGATCCAATTTTTTCCAATGCGACCCAGGCCACTTGGCTATGTGGTCCTGAATCTGATACGAATCTGATCTTTTCAAATGCGACCTGCGTCTGAACGAAGATTGAGGTTTATGTTTGGATAAGACCACTAGATACGAGCCGGCACAACCATCCATGTTTACTTCCATAAACATAGAGCACGCTGGCCTGTGACGTCATTGCGTCCTCTACTGCGCACGCGGGACACTTGCGTTGTATGACTGCAGTTCACACAGGAGATCACATACAAGTCGCATATAGTTGGAAATATGAACGGCAATGCAAAAAAAAAATTTGATTTCACAAAAAAATTGAGCATCAAGGCCTGCAGTGTGAACGTAGCCTATGTCTGAACATCCTATTACTATAGCTTTAAGACTTCCAGAAACTGTTTATGTGTTGCTTCTTGGCCTTAAGAGTTCTTTTTTTTTGGTCTTCCAATCCTCCCACCGCATGGTATACATTGCCATAGTTGGGTTGAAAGTTTCACCGGACTTAAGAAAACATAGGGAGTTTAGTCAAGACTCCTTTAAAAGAGTTAAAAGGCTTTGACTACTTTAATGAAAAATGTGGAGAAACGAGTGAAGGTTTAAAAGTTTTCCTTATGTGTTAATTTGCAAGGAAATCATTAGGCTTATTCTGGGAATGGGAAATCACTGACCCTGGCAATGCATTTAGAAGGACAGACCAGAGCTGTAAAATGATTCCACAGGCTGGTAATTGCCGGTAATATGGGCTCGGTACCAAATGCCAGAAAACAGTGGTGTACAGCCCTCCAACACCTGCTGACACACCATGACAAATAGTTGATGTATGAGCCAGGCACCTTTGTGGTGAGCTACGTCAAGCCCGCAGGTTCGTAGAGTAAAGACACCAACGTTCAAGCTGTTATTGGCCAATAAGACCCTGTTGCTTTGGGGCTGCCACGTTGATTTCCCAGTGGTGGCACTCTCAACACTAGCATACATTTAACCTGGGTGTGTGTATGTATATATAGGCTCTGTTGCCATGACTACCTGGAGCTGGCTGCAGTCCCAGGCTCGGCCACGCCTCTCACTGCATTGATGGTGAGCTCATGTCTGCCGTGGGCTGCAGGAGGTTCACTGTGGCAAGCACATTCCACCTGCAGTGCCATACAGCCATATAATTACACCAGTTGTTTGTCACACACAGGTCAAACACTGTACAGTGTCACTTTATTTACCCAGGCTCAAAATAGCCCCTTTTTTGTCAGTGGCATTAACTCCTTGAGCCAGAAGCTTTTGAAGCTATTGTGCTCATTCGCAACCTGTATTTTCTGTTTTGAGGAAGCCTGAGTCACCCGTATTTACCTTTCTCCTTCCATATCTGGCTCAACAAATCTACCCACCATGATAAGGCATTTTAACCTTAGAGCTATGTGTTAAAGAAGTGCTCCTATAATCTACTTCTCTTTCAGGCTGTCCTGGACAATATTTTATCTGTAAGAAGATTTAGTGCAACAAACTTGGACTGATTCCATCCCTGTTATCTCATCTTTCCTTACACTGCCGTCCCATTGCATCAAGTCTAAACCTAGAAGAAAGATAACTACCCGCGGGCATTGACCTCATTCCTATGAAGCACGCCGGGAGGAGAGTTCCTTGCCTTTGGAAGATCTGTTTCACTTTCTGGTTCATTAAAAGAGGCGTCTGACTAAACAGGATTTTCTTTCTTTCGGGTCCAGTTTAACTCACTTTTATATATTTGATGTCTCTAAAAATTAGCCTTCATACTGTATGAATACACAGGACCTGGGTTCATTGTTTACCCTGTTTGTCCAGTGTTTACCTTCATAGATAGCAGCCAACCTCTTTTGACCCTGCAATTATTCACCTTGTAAATTGAAACAACATTGTACACTCATTAAATGAAACAAACAAAAACTGTATGATGACTTTTAGTCAGCTGTCTCTTCAAATACCATAAGCTAATATTAGCTCCCAGATTTATTTATATATAACAAACAGGTTTGACCCATATTATCTTTCCAGCCTTCAATTCATCTACGTCCTAATTTCCTTCTTCCAAAGTAATCTTTTCTCTCATTTTTTTTAGTTAAGCAAAGTTCTGTGAGAAAAAAAGAGCAAAATAAATCCCCTTTAATATCTTCTTTACATTCGCCGTTACTTATGGCCATATGTGTTGTCTTCAACCATTTCTTAACTGCCATACTTATGACCACATTTGAAGGGAAAACATTTTTAGATGTATTTTAAATGAGAATCGGAAGAAAACCTGAGTCATCCACCACTGAAAACAAACATAAATGTATTCCCTGGTGTGTTTATAGGAGGAGGATCCCATATAGTGTATGTGTAAACAGTCAAACCAGTTTTCAGAACTGTGTCAAGCTCAGATCAACTGCTTGTCCGTCGCTTCACAGAAAACAACCCTTATGTCTGCACTGTAAATATATTTATTAGTACTTCAAAGTCGCAATTAGATCTGATGGATATAGTTTCATTTCTTTAAAAAGCAACTAAACTTCTGAGTAATGAGTCCTGTGAGCTGTCTTCTGTCCATCTCTCAGGTTAATCCACCCTTCTGCCCATTTGACACAGAATTTATTTTAGTTGGCTTTGTAATGTTAACAGTATATATTTATTGAATAGTTACTTACTGATATATATATATATATATATTTAAACTTTTTTAAAGAAAACAATGACTAACTTCAGTCTCTAACAACAATAATCTTTTAATCAAAATCGTTAGTAAGTCGACTGATCCGCTGGTGTTCACTGAAAAAAAGTTATTTGAAGTTTGCCAACAAAATAATACATTGTTTTCCAATTTATTCTAACAAATGCTATTATTGACTACAGCCCTCATCGTACTTATTATTTACAGATTGAATTACATTCATAGCTGTTTTTAAATAAAGTATAGCATAACTGGGATTATTTTTGTACTACATAGTCAGATAAGTACTGAAAAGAAATCTGTATTCACAAATATGCAATTTGGTAAAGTTACAGAACATCAGACTATTTGTACTTCTATAGTTTTATAACTATAGCTATACATAGCTCTATAGTAATACTGCAATATGTACATGTAATAAAAAAATGCTTTCATTCAATTGCAAAAGCGTTAAAAAAGTTCCTTTTGGTTGATGTTTAAAGAAAAATTGGAGAAGGGAGGCAGATTAATATAATTAGATTCAATGGCCTTAAAAATCATTTAAGAAAAATAAAAATAGGTGCTGGGCGAGTAGTAAAGAGTTATTTCCCCATTTTAATCACATCCCAGTCATATGATCTACTGTGTGGACGGAAAAAAGTAGGCTCAGGTTAAGCTGAGTCAAGCTGAACATGGGTTAGGAGGTCAAACAGGAAGTGCAGTTGGAGTACGCCAGGACTGAGCCAGATGGAGACGGAGCGTAGAGGTATGAAAGTGATTGGAGTGCATTTACACTGAAACATCAACCCTCAATCTAAAAAATTGAATTGAGGTTGATATTCACAAGTGCTTTCAGTTAATGTTAAACATCATCAAACTATGAGTCTTGCTCCAAGTAAAAAAAAAAAACAAAAACAGAAGAATTACATGATTTTATTTTTGCAACCTTTATCATTTGACTCCTTTTTGTATCTAATCAAGCTGTTGTTAACACATCCAAAAAATACTCTCCAACTGTTTAGAGAAGTAACATATTGTCTCTCCCCAGACTTCTTGGTCACGGGTTCTTCCAATTGGGATAAGCTCAATTGGATTTTAACAACCCTAATTCAAAATATACTAGAGGGAAATCTTCTCTTGATTGCTTGTTCAGCTCCCAGGATATTTTTGTCTTTTTGGCATGATCCAGGCATTACAGCCATAATTACGGTTCAGAATATAGATCAACAGCTTTGCTCTTCAGAATACATTCTTCTTCGTAAGACAGGGATGTCCAGATTCAATATTAATAACGGACATTGGTCCGATATTAACCAAAGAGCTAATATTGGATTTTATCTGCTGGCATCTGATGTCTTCATGCATATAGAAACGCTCTGCTTTTGTTAAAAGTTTCTTTAACTGATTGGTTAATTCTACACGGGCCAGTTGTTTCATACCTTTTGAATTTGACTTTCGTTCCCCATTTTAGTAATATTACTTGGTCAAGTATTTTTCAAACATTCTACAGTTTAAAGTGAGTAATAAAAAGTGGTGTGATTTTTGCTAAGATCGTATCTGATCAATATCGGTATTAGCCAATTCTCAAAGCTGCAAAATCTGTGTCCTATTGTAAATGAAAAAGTTGTATCGTCCCTTAATTAAAATCTCACTGCACACGTGGTTCTAGTCCTTCTAAACATCTCCTGCTCAAACTTTCCTTTGCAGGTAAAACAAGACACCAAAATACTTGATTTGCTCCAAAGGAGCGTTTAAAAATACATTAGCATTTTCTCAAAATGTTCTGATGGTAAAATAAATAGATAAGACATGAAAGCACCATTCATTATAGGAAAAGGATAAATACATGATTTAGACAGTTTGTGTATGTTTCAAGATATCAAATATCAAAGTATTTTTACAAATTATCGGATATCGGTCTAATATCAGGAAAAAACTTATATAGGTTTACATCACCCTGCACATAAAATCTCAGATATTGGCATCCTGATAAAAACACAATGGTTATGTTATGTTTTGGTTGGTAATAAATGGGTGAGTTCTCTGTTTAAATAAAAGCAAACCTTGATCAAAGCTTTTTCAAACACTTCACACATCAAAATAATTATTAAAAGCACGTATGATTCATACTGATGTTGTATTGGTATGCAATATTGGTATTGGACGGTACAATAATGGTATTGGAAATTAAAAAGCTGTAGGCCTAAATTACTAACTGAATTTTTTTTTTTTTTAAACCTAAAACGTGAACTGTAATTTCATTTTAAGAGGTTTTAGAGGTCCCATTTTTACAAGAGAGTTCTTTAGCTGAAAATCTGGCTGATAAAAGCCTACTACTTTTAAATTAAATACATCTATTTTTGCTGTTGCAGGCAACAAACAAAAGAAGAATGTTAAAGAAATTTATTTGTTTTTATCAAATGTCAAAGTTGTTAGGTAAATATCACTTTAAAGACATAATCTTTTTTTTTTTCTTAAGCCTGTTATATTTTCCCATGAAAATTGTCCTGTTGTCCTCCACAGTGGACATGCAATGAAATTGAAATTAAAATTAAATTGTATTGTAATGTGTTTTTTAGGTTCAAATACATGGGAAATAACACAAAAAAATAATTTTATTTCAATTTAAGATGGGAATATGGGATATTCTGACTTTAAACTCAGAATTCTGGCTTTCTCTGAGAATTCTGACGTTTTTCTCAAAATTCTGACTTTTTCTCAGAATTCTGACTTTAATCTTAGAATTCAGACTATTTCTCAGAATTCTGACTTTAATCTCAGAAATCTGGCTTTAATCTCAGAATTCTGACTTTAATCTAAGAATTCTGACTTTTTTCTCAGAATTAGGCTTTAATCTTAGAATCCTGACCTTTTCCCCATATTAAACTGAAATAAAATTTAACAATCAGTTAACGTTTTTAATTATTTCAGTGGCCCTAATCCTCTTCCGTATAATTCTTATGTGTTTTTTCTTCAGCAGGATTATAAAAAGCCCTTCCTCTTCTTTTATTTTGAAATGACCAACCGGAAGCTAGCCTGTTCCCTCCACAGTCAGCTTCACGCAGCTCCACTAGTTCTCCGGACTAACTAACTAACCAACCCATCAGCCGACCGAGTCTACACAAGGAGACATGGGACTGCGGAGTCACCGAGAGGAGGAAACTCTTCTCAACGGCCAAACGCAGCAACTCTAACCGTCCTGATAAAGGAAACCTTCATCTTTTTTCCCCCTCCACCTGTTTTTTGATACTTTTTTTCCACTACAGGACCGGAAGAGAGAGGGAGACGTTAAATGACATCCGTGTGTTTCTGATACCTGAGGCAAATTAAAGTGCCACACCTTCATCTAAGACGACAGGTAGGCTCAAATCATTTGTCTTTTATTTATTTTGCATTTATTTGAGTATAAAACTGGTATCAAGGGTCTTTAAATTGCAGTTAAAGTCAGAAATAGGGGGGAAAGTGCGGCTATTAAACGTTAATTAACAATGCGTGAACAGGTGACATATGTTTGACATATGGAAGAAAACATCACCTCTCAATAAATGTTAAAATAAAACATTATACTGCTAAAAAGCTTTAAACTGATACAGGAAACAAACTTATTATTAGTTACATTAAACCTTGGTGTGCACACCTGTTGCACTTCATGAATATAGTGCATCACCTATTTTTTTGTATTTACCATTTATTTCCTCATTAAGATATATTTTTAAATCATTTCGACAGGTAGAATGCGTTTAGGTGTTCCCCTCCCTCCATTGGGAGTCAGGATCATAAAAAAATTTCCATAACAGAGAGCTGCTGTAGAGGTGAGGTTAATGAGTAAATGCAGGGCTGTAGTTAGGATCCTCCTGATAGGAGGAGGTGGAGAAGAGGAGGAGGTGCTGCACACATGGCTGGCCTTGGCTTATGTTTGCTCCTCTAACATGAAGCTGAACCCTTGACCAGAACAAAATGATGCACTGCAGTGGTGTAATGCATCACTTGGTGCCTTTATGTGATAAAGCTGTGTTGTGACCTTCCTGAGCTCCCCCCATTTATTTATTTTTTGTTTCCTTCAGTACTGAAAACAAAGTATTTAAAGTGAATGCAAATGATCCGCTCTGTGTTCTTTCTGTGGGCTCAGGACTACACCTGTAACAGGATGTACACCTGAGCTGGGCGCTGCTGTTTACATTGTCTTACCGTATCAGGTTGCACAGATGGTGTGGAAGAGAGGAGCGAGATGTTGTTCTGGAATAGTAGGGAAACCAGTTCTCCTTTCTTTTTAAATAAATAATAAGACAGAGGAAAACAAGGTGGAATATTTAGAGATCAAATGAAGTACGATGCTATGAAAAGGTGTAGATGGAAAATTACAAGCAGGTGTTTTGGTTGGTGGGTCTATTCCAAACGGCTTTGCTTGTTTAGAAACATATTCCGCTGAGAAATGGTCTGATTGAATCTGAGAGCATCTTTGGACTTTAATTCTCAATTGTTTTTAGGCCCGTACTTTGACTAGGTCATTATAAAACCTTATGTTTAGGGTAATTTTGTTTCTGGAGAGTTTTTGTTTTATTTATTTTTTTCAGGACTGCTAAATACAGTATTTATATATGACTACCATGGTGACTGATCTACAGAGTTTTGCTTGTTTGCATCACTTTATTAGGGCCTTTACTAAATGCTGGACCACTCAAGCCAATTAGTAGCGCTGGATTTTATTTAGGGGTATTAGAGCACAGGGGGAGACCAAATTCTTCAAACCATCTAAAAAAAACAAACGTTTTCTCTTGACAAATATGTTTGAATCTATGTCCATCTAACCCATAATATCCCAACAAAACACATCCAGGTTTGTCTTTGGAATGTGTGAAAACTTTGCAACCTTTGTAAGATTTTCCGTTTCAAGTCATTTTATAAAAATGAAACTTTATTGATCTCACATTGGAGAAATTGACCTCCACATTTAACCCATCCCCTTAGGGGGCAGTGGGCTGCCACTGTGTGGCGCACCGGGAACAATCAGGGGTTAATGGTCTGGCTCAGGAACCCAGCGTGGAGGTAGTGGGTACTTGCAACCTTCTCAGAGCACAAGTGAACTGCTCTAACCCACTAGGCCAACACTCGCCTACAATACACTACAATAAGTGTTGCGTATTCGACTTCAGGTCAGTGCTGTTTAAAGAAAACATTCATTCTCGCCGTTTTGGCAATTATTCAGTGACACTGTAAGTTTAACAACCAGAGAATGATAGCAGCAGCAATTTTTCTAATCAATATCATCGCTGCAGTTGTCGTTTATCGCTTGAGAGTTGCCTCCTTCAGCTATTAGACAAAAGGCATCATTATGTGCTTATGAATGTGTGATCACACAAAACAAAATAAAATAAAAACAAAATAAAACAAAATACAAAACAGTCTGTCTGCCTCCAAAATAACCTATTTCCTTGTTGCCATGACCTGGATGACTGAGAATTCACCTGATTTTATTAAATACAAAGTCTACTTTTGTATCTAGGGGCGTAGGAAAAATATTTATTAACAAAAATATATACAAAATGAGTGCATATGTGCTGTATGTATTATCGAAATGACAACTATCAGAGGAAAAAAGTTTTTCTGTGATACTCATATTATATATATATATATATATATAGCCAAAACAGAGGAAGTTGTACAGTATTAAAGAGGCTAGTTTTGCACACATTCATTATGAAATTTGAGACACTTTGTGATTTATGTGCTGCATTTATTTCAAATTAAAAGAAAAACACGGTTATTGGAAAGGTGATCAAATCAGGCATCTTCCAATCAGGTTTTTTAAGAAGGTCATCCCAATTTCTGGGTTTCATTCTTTGGACTGCACATTTTACAAAAATATAGTACCTAAAAAAAGTGGAGATCTTCACTTAAATTAGCCGCTAACTGATTAGCATTTGGCTAATTAAATGAAGAATGAAAGAAAGAGGAAAAAATGTTAATATGCTATTTTATTTATAAAATACATTTAGCACAACACAACATTGACTGGGCTTCGTAGATTATTTTAGTAATAAATTAATCTATTTGTTTTATTTGATTAATTCGATCATCTAAAAGAGATATTTTAGCATATTAACAAAAATTTGAAATAGATATTTTTTTGCACATTTTTAAGGAATTCTATTAAGAAATACATTTATTTAAAAAATGAATATTTTTAATCTGGAAGTGGAAAATAAATTGAGCCCTAATTACTAGTAGTTAGTAGATTATTGTGTCTCCAAATGGCATTTTTTATCTGCCTATGGGCTATTACTTTAGGTAAGGATTCAATTTTTTTATCAAATTTGTTGACGGTCATCTTACTAACCAATTAATCAGGATTAATCTAAAGATCACTTAAAAAAGGTGCAATGCAGGATAAACAAATGCAACCAGAACATCGCAATAGATGGCAATGATTATAATACAAATACGATTAAAAAAACTACATTAACATCTTAGCCTAACCCAGCTAATTAAAACAAGTGTTCCGTCTGACAAAAATAACTACAGTTACTGAGACTCAGTGACCTAAACTAATTCAGATTATGTCTTAAAAAATGAAATAATTTGGAGTTAAATTTAAAACAATTAAAAAGAAGCTGTCTTTTGTTTACATCCCAGTGAGAGTGAGAGACATTCATTTTGGGAAATCTCGTAAATTTCTCTATTAGAAATGAGACAGGCCAAAAAAAGGCAGTAGCCTGATCCATTTACTACATAGTAATAAACATAAACAGGTTGGCCAGCTGTATGTCTGAGGCAGTGGCAGTTGTCACTGATTTACTGTCGAAACTGGTATCTTGTCGGGATTTGTTTGAACAGCGACGTGTCGTATCAGGCTTTCAAACCAGGTCCTATCTCTATTCTCTCTCATAAAACTTCAGACGGTTGAAGCACAAACATAATGTACGGCATCTGGGATGGTCGCTGTTTTTAGTGTTTCAAATTAAACGTTTAATCATTAAAGTCATATTTTATCTTAGTTCAAAAACCCAACAAACTTATGCAAGCGGATAGACATCAGTTTGTCTAGTGTCTTAGACTTAGGCAAACTTTATTGTCCTTTTGTATAGAGTGTATACAAAACGAAATTTCTTTACATACAGCTATCTGACATGGAGTGAGCAGCAGCTTGGCAGTGAAAATGAACAGTGTATTTAATTAATGATTTAAATTATTAATGATTTAAAAGATTCTTCTGAGATTAACTTCACAAAAAAAAACAAAAAAAGTTTCTTTTGTACATTTCTCTTCCCCAGCATTTTGCTGTCCCTGAACCTGTTTACCTGAACCAAATCTGAAAAACTGTTTAAAATTCCAGGTTTTCTTGTATTTGATATCAAATATTAGGGCTCAAACTGTTGATCGGATTAATCGTTTATTGAAATAATTGTCAACTAATTTTGTAATCAGTTAATCATTAACTGTATAGTAAATTGAGATTTTAAAACATGCCTTTAGCTGACATAAAAACCAATTAGAGCAGTAATTATATCAAAATTGTAAAAACAATATATAGATATTTTGCATTTATTTATCCAGAACTACTGAAGTGAAAAAGTTTAATTTCACGCGGTTTAATTTAATAAAAAGTCTTCTTTAAGGAACTTCTGGCTATCCATTTATCAATCGATTAATCAAAAAAAATTAATTATCAAAAGATTAATTGATTTGCAACTACTCGTTAGTTGCAGCCCTAATAAATATCCAATCTTAATAAAGTGATTAATGTAGAGATTGAGCTTACTTAGAAAACAGTGATCGGCTAAAGTATTATTATTGCTTCCACAACTGCAAACTTTGCTGCATTTTATTGGGATTTGATAAACTTGACCAAAGCTAAGACCTGTAAGACTGGAAAGTAGAAGAACAATTTTAAAGTTAAAGATTTTCTAAAAATAAAAATGTAAAGAATATGTTCAGCATTGGTGTTTACCCATTTTACTCAGATAAATCCAGCTTAACCTACAGAAATCACTAAATTATTGAATATTCCCTCCTGTTCTGCATATAATCTGGGTATAAATCCATCTATTTCAGTGAACAAAAAGCATCATCCCTACCAAGTTTTTAAAACTGCACATTATCCAAAAGCACGTTGGTGGTAGCGTCATGCTGTGGGGTTATTTGTGATCAGGAAAGTTGTTCCAGGAGAAGTGAATTTAAATCCATGCCGAGCCTTTCAAATATTTGCAGATGAACTAAGCAGAGGTAGACTGATGCACCAGCTGCTGTATTTTTCATTTGTGTTTGTTTTGCCCTATATTTTTCTTACCGACTATGTGCGTCGTTTACCCATTCATTAATACATTCAACAGACATAGTTAAAGATTGCATGAAGCGCGCATATTGCCGCTCCCTCCATCTGCCCTCCATTGTTAATATTCTGTTTGATCAGTTAATAAATACTTCCTTTTTGTGTAATGAGTCTTGTGTAACATTTTTTTTTTATCGCTGTATCGTTTCATCTTGTTTATGGAGGAAGAAAAAACAATATCAGGCTCGTAAATCGTCTCTAAATAGTCAGCATCATATATCAGGGACTGGTTAGACTCATATTAAAATATATTTTTCCACCCATAAAAACCTGTAGAGGTAATACTGACTTTAATCAACATTTTAAAAGCTATTTTTATTTTTGTGAGGCTCATGTTGTGCTACAGACAAACCTGCCGCTCGCTACATTATGTAAAGCAGATCTCTCCAGACTTGTTTAGTCTCTGTAGAAGGGTTCAGGGCTCCTGGGCGAGAAGCAAAACAAGCAGCAGGTCTGTTTGCAGTGTAACAGAGAACATGGCAGAGCTATTGATAAGTGTGGGCTGCTGGGTAATGCAGAAGAGACAGGACTTGTTTACTGTAGACTGCCGCCTGGGGCGGTGTAAGGGAGGCATGATGGGAGACGGCGCATCATATTACGCCCACAGAAGGACACCGGCTTCACCGTGTCTGAAATCTACAGACGCGTTAGAATATTTCCCCACACAAAACTTTATAGAACCGTGTGACTCATTGTGGACGTTCTTACCTAATCACATACGGCCTATTCAAATCAGCCACCTCTAGGCTGAACACACCTGTCAGACACTAGGTCTAAAGTTGCATTATGGTTCTGACAGAGGTTCAACATCTGTCCATCCTGTGGGACACGTTTAATAGTTTTCCTGGGCTTTTTGTGCAAGCTATAATTGATAAAAAATGGGGTGCACTAAACTGAATGAAATGAAAAGCTGCAGCTTCTTTATGGGAAGTGTTATCAGGGCAGGAAGGGGGTATCTCATCATCTGCGATGATAAGATATGAAAAGCAGTACAAAGCCGGGGCTGAGGCTGCGTCATTTTTCCCGCACTACAAAGACTTTGAAATACTGCGTCGACATCTTAGCTGGGACCCAAAAGCCTGGCAGCTGATAAGGGGACTTTAAAATGAAGCGTCTTATCAAAATGCTGCGGTTTGCTTTCAGCTGAGTGTCACAGCAGCAGCAGGCGGCAAAGAAATCCTGTTAATAAGGGAAGCTAAAGACTTTACATTTGTTACTTTAGTGTTAGAAAAAAATGGAGTCAGGTAAAATTATAATCCTGTCAAAACTGGGAAAAAGGGTTGGTGGTCAGCTTAACCGGGTATGTCCAGGTAATGATCAGTCATGCAGATTAAAGCATGTTTGACTCATTATATGAGCCATCCTGTCCCGAAACAATATCTAAACTCTCATTTCAATAACTTTTATTTTCTTATTTAACCTGAAAAATACAGTAACATAAGTTGGTGACCTTTAGCGACCTTTCAAGCTTTGTTTTCAGTGTTATATACAACGAATCTAGAATGTATAAAGTTAATACTGTTATTGACAAAATCCATTATATATAGGTATTACTTTATAATGATTTTTTAAATGTTCTTTTGTATTTTTGTAAATGTTTTGTATCAACTGCATTGCCCACAGCAGGAGTCTGCAACCTTAAGTATCCAAAGGGCCGTCTTGCCCCAAGTCCAGCGACGTAAAAGTCGTTTAGAGCCAGAAATAATACATGACCTTTCAACACAACTTCTTATTTTTATCCAATTTTTGCTGTAGGAAATTTATTGCCATTTTAAAAAAAACAAAACATGTTATTTGTATTTTTAGGTTTTAAACAAGTGAAAACATAAAACTTTTAAAAAGATTTAAAAAAAAAAAGAGTTTATTAAAGAAAAATAGACCTAAACACATATATCTTGTATGCGAAAAGTAAATTCAAATTTTATATAAAAAAATAACAGCTGGTATTTTTTATTATACAATATTAAATTCATTTATTGGTTTAGTTTTTATTCTCAGCTGCAACTAAGAGTCATGGTGGAGAGCCCAAAGAGCCACTATGGGCTCCGGGGCCACAGGTTGCAGACCCCTGGCTTACAGTGTGGCTTTTGGCTATTGAGAAAAAAAATGATACATGTCACTGCTGCCAAATACTGTTTCTATTATACAGTTTTATCTAACATACTCAAATTAGCATTAATAAAAAACTACTTATTTATGCAAACATTATTTTACTTGAAAAAACACAAGTCTTAAGCTTTCAACTTAAAGTTGAGCAAAAGCGGCTTTTTCGGGGGGGAATGCTTTAAAATCTGGAATAAAATACTAAACTTTTTTCCTGTTTGTTAAAACAAAACCTGAACTAATAAGAAAACGACACTGGACAAGTCTTGATTTACAGCATAAGAAAAATAATAGTGCATAATTACTAAAAAAGGGGAGGAAGGATCTGTGATAATGCTCCATTGTGGATCTAGGGCTAAAGAAGCTCTGCAGTTTTGCAACAGCTTCATGCTAATTTTGAGAGACATCAATGCTCTGCATGTTAGTTTTTTTGCTAACAGACCAGGAAGAGTTTTTTTTACTGCAAGTTAATGCAAAAAAAAGTATTTTATTTCCTTTGAAGTAACATTGTTTTATTGAAGTGGTTTCATCCGATGTTTCGGACATAAAATTACTCATAGGTTAACCAAAATATTTCTACTGGAACTGAACAGTATCTATGGCTCAGCCTGTACTTAAATGGCTATACTTCAAGAGGTTAGAGTGGTAGTGAGGTGGTGAAGTCACTAAATAAATTTTAAATATTGAGAATACCATAACGAATCCATTACTAGCTTCAAATGTTAAAGTACTTTAACTTATCCTAAATGGTGTTACAGAAAGTTATTTCTTTAATTGACACTGCCAGGAAAATATAGAACACACTGAAATAGCTACGCCCTGTCATTTCAGCAGTACTATTAAGTTTACAGCCATTTATAACTCTGTATCACAGTAACAATGAACATAAATGAAAAAAGTATCTCAATCTAAAGACAATGAGTTCAAAAGCCACCTGACATTGTTTTAGCAGTAACATAAGGAGTTGGAACAGATGGCATGTTGATCCCTGCTCCTTACTGATCTGGAGAAGTCCTTTCCACAAGACCTGGATTTAATATTACTTCTTTGAATTAAAGTTAACATTAAATACATTCCCAGTAACAGGGTGGGGTGAATACTTCTTGTTTTGTTTTTATTGGTCATTAAGGGACATAAACAGAAGGGAGGGAAACTAACCTTTTTAGTGTAGTTACGTTTAAACCGGTTATTTGTTGTTGTTTTTTCCTTTTACCGGTTATAATAATAGTATTCTAACTGAGTGTTGACTTACACATGAGAGGGCAATCAAAATATTCAACTATTATTTATTTTAGAAATATTTAGATGATCATGTATGGTTCAGCGTTGGAGCAGCCGATGAACTGAAACACAACCTCCTTCAAACCTTTACAATAAGAGCTCAGAAGTTTACGATTACGTTTATTATGTTTGTTTAACGTGTACTCCCTGCTCATAAAAACAGCTTGGATGATTGACGCATGGTGTGTTAAGACCAAAGACTGGATTTATTCACTGACAGATATAATATGCAATACGGAAGATGTTTTATGTTTGCAGGAGGTAAAGAATTTAAATGCTGGGAATGCTTGCTCACTTATACTCTCTGTTTGGTGCTCAAAACGTAAGAGATATTTGTTTAATATATTTTATAGGTACGAATAAGGAAGTATTCTTCTAAGGGGGGAAATTAATTACTTAGATGTAAAACTGGCCAGTAATAAAGCAGACGTTAACTAGCTTTCTTTTCTTTAGTTAGAAGAGAGTAAAGCTTGAGAAATAAGGTGGTAAAGTTGCCATTTTGGATCTTTTTGTCTCACTCCTACTACGACTGCTGAAGCGCCGATGACACTGCAGTCACAGTTGTCACTACCAGTCCGTCTCACAACAGCAAGGCGGCACCTCACTCCTCGTGCCTCCAATCCCGCTGGGATTTCACCCTGACGTATTTGTAAGGAAAAACCAAGCAGGGAAAAAAAAAAAAAAAGGCAACGCTTCTCTCTGACATAGCGTCTACAAAGGCTGCGAAGACAACACGCCAACAGAGCGCCAGCTTCGGTGTGCCATCTGTTCCTGCAGAGGAGACGTGATCAGGAGAAAACGAACAAAGCCAATCAGCATCAGAAACAGAAGGAAGGTTTCCTTTAAGCATCGCCTGTGTTTCTGCAAAATGCAACATTCTGAAGGAGCTTAAATACTTAACGGGAATCCTGACGTTTCTCCTATGATCATATAAACTGATAAACATCAAGTGGAAACAAAACATACTTTGATTAGAGTAGAAATTTGCCTAAAGAATGGAGACAACTTCATCTTGTTACATTTTTATCTTTATTGAGCAGATTTTTATATTATTTAATTAGAAAACCCATTAATTAAACGGGACATTATAGATAAAGCAGGAATAACACCTTCTGCACATGCCATCTGATCTTGGAAACCAAGCGTGTAACTTTGTGATGAAAGTTGGTGGGGGCACTCTTAGGGTGGGGGCTGATGGACCTTCAGTTACTCGACGCTTTCAATAGGGTTTGTATTTTCCAAAAATGACCTCAAACATATATTTATTGAATGCTTTCCTATTTTTGAGAACAAAAAAGTACCAAAATACACTGATATTTATAGGTAGTTAGACATAAATGTATAAAAAAAAAGGATGAATAACAGCCAATTCCATTGCCAACAGCAATATATCCTGCATCCCTAGTATGCACACAATTTCAGTTTCATTCATCCAGAAAAATGTGGATTGATTGATGGATGTTTTCCCTTACAGCTACATTAGTGACTATCCTCTTTCAAACGCAGCAAAATCCAATTTAGACATTTGTCCTACATATTGCCAAGAACTATGTATTGAAATTATTGATGGGGACTGTCCACACCAGTCCTTCAGAAAGTTACGCCTGTCTTGGAAACCAATAATTTACCTGGAAAGTATTTCGTTTTATGCTTGTAAACTGTAGTCAGTTTCATGCAGTGTTTGGCTATAGAACTGCCTGAGTATACGCACACTCCACTTTGTTTTAAAAAAATAGAAATATAAAAAATATAAGCGTGGATGTCTAGGGGACAGTGATTCGCCTACATGTTATGAATGCTGGCGTACCATAAATGACACATTATGAATAGTTTAGTTTGTGCTTTCAAGTCGTTGCCCATTGGAAGACGTTATTTGGATATAACCTAACGGAATATCTTGGTTACAGCTCCAAATGACACAAAACTCATATGGATGAGTAGAACATGATGTAATAAATTAAAATCAAGGGGCCAATGTAAAAAAAAGTTCCCCCTTTAAAGTGCATTTAAGGACAAAGAAAGTTATTATACAGTCATGGAGAAATTTCAAAAGAGGCCTTCATCAGGACCTCAAACTGGATAATCCCAACTACATTGGGTAGTTTCTACTAATGTCTAAAAACAAACAGTTTTGGCTGTTCAGTTATTTTACAAAGCTCCACAGTTGTCTAGGTTTCCTAAAGGTCTTTGAACATTATTCTTCAGAATTTAGCTCCTTTCTTCGACTATTGCCAGTTTCATTCTTAGCCACCTGCCTGTGTCAAGATGCATCAACGTTTTAAACATTTAAGACCACACAAAGAAATGTAATTGTTCCTACAGTTTAAGGTTCTTTTGACGAGATACAAGAGAAATAGTCATAGTAAGAGAGTGCTGCCCCAACCTGTTGCTTTGAAGGCCTTTACATGTTTCCATCACTTACAAGAAAACCACGCTCAGTTGTTTGGAAACATTCCCAATCATAAAAAACAGTTATCAGCATTTGTTACACTGTATCAAGCTTCGCCAAAATGCATATTTTATTCAATAAATATTTCAACCCTACTAGTTAATTTCCCTGAGTCAATGACAAGGTGGATTTTTAGTGAGGTATTTTGAAATCAAACTCATAAAATGTGTCAGCTATAATAATATACCTTTCATATAGATGAAGGGTATATGAAAGGCAGGAAAGTACAAATAAAATCCCTCCGAAAACAATAGATGACACACAACCTGATCGACGCCTCATCCTACATGTGTGTCACACTGTCCCTGTGGTTAACCAGCGCTGATGACAGAACCTGTTCTTAACTGGTTCTATTATAGATCCTGTTTGGTTTTCCACAACACAGACTCATTTCATTATGACAGTGTCATCCAGCTAATGTTTGATCCTCCCTTTATTATTTTAAGATCTAATGGAGGGTTTTTTTTCAATCAGATTTTGCAGATTGAAATCCAAACAAAGTTAGAGGAATTTTAACAATGGATCTGACATCATTCTCACTGGTTGATGGCCCTTATGAGCGTGCTCCTAACTCCTGATGAGACTAGTTCCTTAACCTGGCTCAGCTCACGGTTGGTGCAGGGGAAACATTGGAAACGAAACAATTATTGTTCTTTTCGCTTGAAGGAAAAGTTCCACTTCCTGTGAACAACAAATCCACGTAGCTTCATTAGAAATAACAGTAACACTGTAGAACCTAAAGACATTTAGAGCCGCTCTGGATATTTCGTTTTTCCCAAAACCCTCCAAATATCCATCATCCGTGTTTCTGACTCATCTGATTTAAATCCCCTAAATTCCCTGGGCTGGAAATACGGATGAAGAACAGGAAATTTGAACAGCAGACATTGAGGAAGATGTCAGACCAGTCGGCCCACTTTCCCGTTACCACACCTTTCCCAGTCTTAGCTACATGAATATGATCTCTTGTCTCACTGTCATGTCAAACCCAAAGTGTGTGAGGAGCCCCAGGATACAGGTGAGGTCTAGATTATGACTTTGTGGTGCGTCATCAAACTTTCATGAGCCAAATGTGCCCCAGCGCTATCAGATAACCCGCTTCTTAAAGACGAGCAGGTTCTCCTCTAAACGAGAGGCCGCCTTTTTGCTCGCTATAGGATCTACTTTGTGATATTACATGCACACGCCAGGAAGCTCTATGACGGTTTGTCAGAAACAGGTTATTTAAGCTTCCTGGTTTTGTCTCTCCTACCTGGTCTACCTGTATTTAGGTCTTTAGTGTTGGTATGTGTAATGTTTGGACCAGCAGCTCCAGGTCAGAGCTAAACAGAAATGCTTGTGGATGGATTTCAGTCTTCCAAGGGCACGGCAAGAACAGCCGGTGTCAGATACGCAAGGCTGAGAGGAGATCACCTCAAGTTAGTTTTTTGTGGTAGCAGTTCAGGTTAGAAGTTGGAAATCTGATGGGCAAAGTCACCGTCACGCATCCTGATCCTCGAGTGGAAGTTTTACAGTTTGGTTCTTCTTCTTCTGGTGAACAAAAGTAGTGGTCTGCCACGGGACTTTTTCACTCCGACCAAAGGTTAGTTTGCACCTGCCCTCAAGTCATTTTCTATAATCAGCTTATTCTGAAAGATGTTGTTATGGGTTGAACTTTTAGGACTTTAAACTGGAATCGTTTCAGCGATGAGTCATTAAAGGCATTGTTTCAAAGAAACAGTAGCTTCACAAGCTTTGCCTCCTCCCTCTGCAAACTTCACGAGAAGAATGCCATCACATTCAGCGCTGTTAGGAACTTTTTCAGCCTTAAACGAAATGCTTTTATTCAACTTATATCTGACTGATGATCCAAATGTCAAAAGAAATCTTTTCGATCTAAATAAGAACAGGATGCTTATCTCATCACATCTGCCTTGGGAAATAGAAACATCTGTTTGCTCTAGTTCAGTGTGTGGTTCTTTATGGTTTTTTTTAGTCATTATGGGTACTATTTATAAGACCAAAGTTATATGTAGCAAACTGTTGCTTTAATGAAACACAGCAACAGCCTCAGTTTTATTGATGAGATCCAGTTGGAGGACCAATTACACCCTCATCTAGAGTTTAAATGTTTTGTAATATTATTTTCTGTAAGGCTTACCTTATGTACAATACTCTTCCCTTAACCTGACAATAAAAGTCTTTATTTAAGATTCTCTGTTTACCTAAATAGATAAAATGACTTTTTTTCCTTCCTCTCCTTCGGAAGAACTGTTCTCATTCTTATCTTGGCAGCAAAGATGTTTCCTCCTGCAGCAATGGCTCTGACTGACTGCCAATTCTGCAGGTATTCCCCAGATTTCAATCCATACCACATTTAGGAGACACTCTACAGCAATCTCAATTTTATTGCACCTCCGAGATGAAATGTTTCAATTCTCCCCCCGCCCCACCCGCCTGCAGGAAACTCACAAAGTGAAGAAATGAGAGCTGGCCAAGCTGCCAGCCCTGAAATATCTCTCTCCATCAGTAATCGGCCTGCGATCTTCCCCTGCATGAGAAAAAAAAAAACAGGAGCAATATATAATATATTGAATGGCACAGGCAGCAGATAAGGCGCTATTATTGCCAGCAAACAACGGCCAATATCGGAATGAATGATGGTCATTTGATGCACAGATTGAATCTGTGATCTCATTATTAGTTTGAAAAGTCTGTAGGAAGGCAACAGGATTGGTTATTTGGAGGTTGGGATGGGAGTTGGAGCCAGCAGAAACCTGCTGCTGCTTGCTGTGGAAAACCTGCAGGAGGAACACACTGGATAATTGAATTTGAACCTTTTTGACATAAGTCAACTATAAAAATGCAGATGTGGCTGCTAAAGTTGAATAACTATATGGTTAAAGAGTTATAATTCTTAAGCAGAAATTCAGTCTGGAAGCTTCAGCCAGTCATCATCAGGACCACACCTCCTCTCAAGCTAATCGTCTTTCAAGATCCCCTTACCTCTAACCTGACTCCGCCAGATGGATTTGCTCTGCATATCCATCTGGAAACCTTCCGTTTAAGTAATTTTGGGAAGGGCCGAAAATACTGGTTAGCTGATTGGCCTATGTTGGTGATAGACGGGCCAAATAAACCAATCAGATCAACGAAGCATATGACGTACTAACAGCCAGGCTACTCTTGCCGAAACCAGTCGGGAGAAGAGCAAAAACATCTTTTCCTCTGAGAAAAGCCTCCAGAGCAGTGTTTTGCTCTTCTTTCAATGAAGAAATACTCTGTAATTCCGATAAAACTTGCTCGATAGCCACACTAACGCTAGTTTCATCGGATGAAGCCGCCATGTTCTTTAGACTGAACTTTCGCGCTTCTCGTTGCGTCACACCTCAACCCGCCTCAAAGCCAACGCTGATTGGACGTTCGTTTGGTAAATTGCTCCAAATTTTCTTTAACTCCAGACTGATCTGTGAGTGAAACCTTGAAAGCTCACGAGATCAGGATGGTCTCACGAGGCTAGCTTACCTCCTGCGTTCCAGTCAAACTTTCCCCCCCATCTCCTCCCTCACTCTCAGGCTATTCTCAGTCCTTACAGTTTATTCCACCACCAGGTCCTCATGGGGACGATTACTCTCCTTTTCCTTGATTATTCATTAAAGCAGATGCAAATTCACAGCACCAAAGTCTTCTGCCGAGGCCCGTGCGCCAAAGAATTTATTTCATTTTTGTCAGTAAATCCTTTCTAATTAAAATTTTTCTTTCACTGAGTCTCTATAATCTGGTAATGACTGGGTTGTTTTTTATGTATTGATAGAATAGACTTGTCCCTGAAAAGGAAAAGGCTGAACTTCCTCTTTTCTAAGACTTTATAGAGTAAAGAGGATTCAAGGTTAGCTGTTATTATGTTAACAGTAAAAATCTTATCGGAAAAAACTCCATTAATTCATCTCATAAGCTCATATGGATTTTCAGTTCTCTACCAGAGAGCTTCCTTCTCAGTTACAGTCTCAGAGCTTTTTAATGATCGGACAGACTTCACCAAGTTTAGACTATTAGCTTCTTCTTTTGGGATTTTTTTTTTCCTGAATAAAAAAGATGAACACATATCTAATTTACTTGAACAGTCTGTTTAGTTGTTTTTTGTTTTGTTTTTTTCCATTTTGAAGATTGGTTAAGATAAATGAGCTTTTGTTTCCTGTACCATTTATAAGCCAGAGATTCTTAAACATAGATGTGGGTTCTTAGATTTGCCAACTGTGGAACTGGGGATTTTGGTAACAATTATTACTTTAGTCAATGTGCCCAAATGAATGATTTAAAACATTTTTTTTCATCCAAAGTCAAACTTCCCTTGCCTAACAAGGATGTAGGTATAACTATTCTAACTAATATATTACAACTGTACATTAAGAGTCAATATTTGTTGCTTTTTCAGTGTAATACGGAACCATTGTTTAGCAAATGCAAAGTAAAATAGAAAAAGTTTGAATCCTTGCATGTGCCTTCTTCCATAAACCTTCCAGTTTCCCATCAAGTGAGCAAACTTTGAAAGAGTCCGACGATAAAATTAGATGAGCTCAAAGAGAAAGTGGAACTTATTTTGTCTGAGTAATAGGATGCGTCACTTTTCATGGTTATTATAATAATTTTAACAACTTCTAAAAACCCTGACTGCAAATGCAAAGTTGGTTTTATTTAACTCCTATTTGGTTGCACTTTTCTTCTATTTTTGCTTTTTCATATCACTTGTTTAGTAACAAAAAAAATAGCGATGATGTTTTTAATGTAATGACACTTCAGTTTAAAATACTTTGTGACCCTGATGAAAAATGTAACCTTGAATATATTTACGTGCAGCAAAAGGAGAACATCAGTAACGTTGTTTGTCTTTAGTTTCCTCCTTTTCACTTTTAAAAGAAGCCCTTTGGCTTTTCTTATTTAGAATTTCCATCTAAAGAAACGATCACTCCTCACATTTAAAGCACAGCTTCTCTACCATCGTTTTCAGCAAACACATTGCAGCCCAATGACATCTGCTAGTAGACTCTCCGGAGCCAAAACACCTCTTTTCTTTTTTTGGGAGGGGGTTGTCTTTGACTTCTAATGCTAATGCTTCCTCTGTTATCAGAGGCAGTGATGTAACTGGCCGCCGCAGCTCAGAGGAGCCTTTTTTTTTTAGTGTCCCAGGATACAGCAGCTCTGTTGTCATTCCGACTCCTGAAGAACGAGTTCTCCTCCGAGCAGATTTCTTTTGCTGAGCAGGATCAGAATGGTTAGCCCGAGGCAGTAAACGCCACAATCACATTGTCAGCACTCAGAATGGCCCAGAGACTCTTGTTTTTGCCTTGCAAATGTGCAACTAACCCAAGTCCAATGCAAACCAGTGAGGCGGCTATTAATCATCCTATCTGGCATGTTTGCTCTCAATGTACGTTCAAGTCATTCTCTGCGCTTTAATGGAATATGCACCTTGTGGCTGACCGTAGATTTTATCACTGTGTGCTCAACAAATAGAGTCTATTTCGCATTTTAGATGCTGAATTACATTTTCAGCAGACAGGGGTGTAGTTACCTAGACACTAGCAAAGGCTTTTACCAGCCAGTGCACACTTGAAAAGCATAACTTGATTGGTCATCTGAAACTGTTAATGCAGCTCTTAAATTTATGACTACAAGATTGTCATACATTTAACAGGTGGGATTTAATGGGAAAGTTGAAGGAAAAAAGGAACACAGTTAAGAAAGTGCATATGCCATATGAATTAAAAATGAATATTTGCAGTAACATATTTTTCAACATTTAATTTATATTTCAGAAAAAAAAACACATTTGCGATTGATTGGAGATAAACATTGAGTACCTTTAAGGACACCCAGTTTACATACTTAAAGCCTCAGATTGAGGAGAGATAGAAATGTTTGAAATGATCTTATTGTATGAAAGTATCAGGCAGGAGAAAGGATTAGAAATGCGGTTAATTTAGGAGAATATGAGGCAGCAGGAACTGGAGACTTCTCCTCAACTCATATGTCCTCCACACGTCTGGTCCAGATAGTTAGGATTTAAGATGGAAGGATTTAGATTCTGTCTGGACTGAAATGACTCCAAACCTCATGGGAAGCAATCAAACTGAGTTCAAAGTTTAGGACCAAGAAAGAATCTATCACAGCCTATCCAGTAGGGTACAGATTTTCAGTACTTTTAAAGCTACTGACTGATTTCTGTCCTAATATATATTTTTTCACTTAAAATTAAATTGTACCATGTTTCGTTACCTTAAAGTGCCATACATTTCCATTTCCAATACAAAAATGCACAAAACTATGTCCATATTTTGCTAAATTGGAAAATGCAAAGATTTAGATTTCCAGTATTTCTATTAAAAACAAATACGATTAAGTTAGCAAGTGAACATGTTTGTGAACGCAATAACTCTAAAAACAACATCAGCGGATGTTGTCTTCATCCTTTTACGAGGCAGTAAGGCCCAGTTACTGGACTCTTGTGTTGTTAAAAAACTGTTTCAATTGCAGTTTTATGAAATAAAGGATTTCAATACAAACCACCTCATCGACGCGTAAAAAGTTGATTCAAAATCCCAATGTTTCCATTTAGTGAATTTATTTAGGTAATTACAATTTGCACAGTTTGATGGTTGATGGAAACGCACCTAGTTTGACAAAGGGAATGGAAGAGTGGTGGATTTTCCATACCACACATGAACCTAGCATTGCAAGCCAATAGCGTGATGATGTCCAACGCTGCTGCTGCTTCATGTAAATAAAAAAGCAGGCACGGCAAATCATCTTCGCCTCTCGCTCCAGATACATAATCCCATGTTTAAGATAATGTTAGCATGCTACCGAAAAATAGGTACAAGTACCAAAGCTATTTACCAGGTACACTCAATTATGTAAGATGTAAAGTTACCTAAAATTATTGAGTTCAATATAAGGCCGCTTTGTGAGTTTATAAGGTTGGTCTTTCAAGTGAACTCGAGAGTTTTAGGTTACTTAGCAATGCTCGTTGAAGTTGTCCCTTGCTAAGATCACTTCATTAAATTGTCGGGCCATTTTGGCCAGAGAACGAGCTAGCATGGCAGATAATTCTACATCAAAAAGAGATATTAAAGTTGTTGCCCAAGTAAACACAGATGAAACCATCTTGAGGCCAAGATCACAGGCAGCTCTATATTTTTTTCAAGGTAATTTTGACCATGTGACATGCATGGATGTTTGTTAACAAACATCCATGCATGTCACTTAAAGTAAATACGACCAATTCATTTGTCATTGGGTTATTTAAATGTTGTAAGTTAGTTGAACATAACTTAATTCAATGCAGGAACAAATATAGATTAACAGAATTAGATTTTAATTAGTTGAACCAACCAAACATATTCAATTTTGGTGCATGTATTAATTTCCTTTTAAATGTATTTTTAAAAATGATGTGGAACAGACGAAATAAAATTACACCTTACAGATAAATGTGGATTTGTTTCAGTTAGAAAAAATGTGTTGGATGAAAATTTACTTAATCCAATGAGTCATTTTTATGAGTTATAGGGCTGAACGATTTAGCCTTAAATCAAAATTATTTTCAACCAGTATTGCGGTTGCCATTTTAATTTGATTTTCCTTTGCACTAACCACAATCACACGTGACACTCAAAGGTTTTAGTTTAATCTTTAACATTAGAGCTTGCTTGTCCAGAATCCATTGTTGCAGGAATATATTGTTACCTTTATTTAGAAACACATGCATAGCGATGCATGCTAGCTGGATGTTTCTTCTTCTTCTGTGTGGCAGCAAACCCACCCTAAAGGGCTGGAGTGAGAAAAAAAAATAGCCTCTTAGTCTTGTTAATTACCAAACCTGTGTGCCCCTGCAATTTTGAAATAGTGATTATATTGCAAATAGGTCCAAATGTGAACGGTTCCCATCCCTACAAGCCCACACATCACAGAAAACCCCACAGTGAAGCACGGTGGTGGTCCAATTATGCTCTGGGGTTATTTTTCTTCAAATGGAGTTGAAGTTTTTTTCCAAAGTGGATTAAGTTATGTTTTATTTTAACAGACTTTTGTGCTTTAAGAGCCACTTTACGTAAATCATTAAAATTATGTAGAGACATTTCTTTCTCTTCTAATACCTGGTTTTTCAGCATAGTATTTAGTCATAATTTTAACCTGTCTGTTTACGTAAATGGGTTTAAACTTATGATTTAATGAAGTCTTTTCACAGGGTTTTATTTTTAGTCTGATTTCAATCATTTTAGAACCTGGTAGGATTTTGTGTCGGATTGAAGGTGGAGCTACTTTCTTTTTACTACAGCTGTGTATTTGGATGGATGGTGGGCTGTGGATGCTCCCCAAATGCATCCAGCTAAGCCCGCATGGCTTTGAGGCAGCCGCATTAAAAACACCCCTGAGGTCGTGCAGAGCAGAAAGCAGCAAACAAATATCAGTGAAATATGGGATATACATAATGCACTAGGAAAGAAATGGCGCTGCAAAACAATAAAACAAGAGGAAGAGTCGGTTATGAAGAGCAGGGAGAAACCTGCACACCCAGCAGGCTGAGAGGTGCAGCTCTTAAGAGGATTATTGATCTCCTCAAATGTGAACTGTAATTGTAAAACTTGGCTGATTGTGACTGCAACACAAGGCTTTATTGATGTGACGGTTCTCAAAGAGCTCTGGGGAAATAAAGCTCCTCTCCTGTTCCATCCCTGGGAGATACGGGACCCTCCAGCCTGGCTGGGTGCTCTGCAGGGCCACTTTTTTAGACTGTAGCTTGTTGCATCATGCGGCTTCTTCCTTTCATTCCTCTTTCGTTCCCCCCTTCTTTCTTTCCCATCCCTCAATCCTTCATCCTCCCTCTTTTGTCCATCCCTCCTTTACCCTTTTTTTTTCCCTTAAATCCTTAAATTTCTCTCTCCTTCCTTCCTTCTTTCCCTCCTTTCTTTTATTGGTCTTTCTTTCAACCGTTCTCTCTTCTAGCTTTCTTTCCTTCAACCATTCCCTGCTTCCTTCAGCCTTTCATCACTCCTTCCCTTTTCTCTTCCTTCATCCTACTTTCTTACCCCCTGCTTTTTTTCTTTGTCATATTTCTTTTTATTCTTTCATCCTCCATCCCTTTTCCATCCTTTGTCTTTTCTTCCTTCTGTCCTTCCTTTTTTTCCTCCCTTTTCCTTCCATCCTTAATTTATTCCTTCCTTTTTTATTTCCTTCCTTTCTTCCTTCTTTCTTTATTAATGTCCGTTTTCTCTTACCCTTTTTCTTCTTAGTCTCCTTTCTTCTTTATTTCTTTCTTTGTCTTTCCTCCATGCTTAATTTCTTCCTCCCTTCTTTATTTCCTCCCTGACCTTTTCCTCATTTATTTCCTTACTTCCTTCCTTTTTAATTCCCTTGCCTCCTGCTTCTTTTCTTCTTTCTTATTTATTTCCTTCCTTCCTTCCCACCTTCCCCAATTCCTTTTTTAATAATGTTTTTTCCTTTCTTGCGTCCAGTTTGGGATCTGTTCCATGTGTGCAATAATAAGTTAAATTTTTTTAAAGACTGGTAATCTGTAGAAGTATGAAATAGTAGAATGACATTTTTATCATATTCTGTCCAAAACAATGTGACACATAGAGGAGGAGGGGGATGAACAGCAGGAGAGAAGTGTCTGTTTCAGGATGAGGGAAGTTTCTGGGATCAAACATCCAAACAGGAGGTGCTGAAGGATCAGTGATGGGAGACAGAAAAATGGCTGCAAGAAAGACTGAAGCAGTTCCTAAGATGTTAGAGACATGCTGGGATTTGCAGTTTAGAGAGTAGAGCTAACAGAAGGACAAGGATGAGGATGTTTAAAATAAAGTGGATCAGATGCTCTCTGTCAGTTCTGCTCATTTCTTCTTTATTGTCAGACACTTCGTCCTCCACCTCCCTCAGCCTCTACTTCACTTTGACACAAACCTTTTCAAAAGTCAGTGATGAATAATTAACCCAGGCAATGAAATGCCAAAGCCCCCGTGTGAAGCACGCCATCAGGAGAGACCAGGGCCGCACGTTGGTAGTAAACACACAGACATGCAGCGGTGATCGATGGCAATAACATCTTTAGCTGCAGTTAAACACCGTCTTCATCCTCGTTACCAAACATCAATGTTGGCAACTGGTCAGTTTGTTTTTAACTAGTTAAAAAGTCAGAGATCACTAATTATTAGATGATTCTTAACCTTCTCCTGATGAGTTCTAATCTGACATGGTGTTTAGGTCGCTTTGTTTTGAAACTTCACCTCATTTACCCTGAAGAATGTTTGGCTGATTAATATTTAATGGGTTTGTTAATGTGTCTCCACAGCACAACAACACATCTGGCCAAATGGGGTGCCAATGCTGCCGGATGGTAAAAAGGTGAGAAGGCTTTTTTCATTCTCCTCTTTTAACGTTTGGTTTGTTTGTTTTTATGGTTCTCTATTTTCCTGTCACTGTCCAATAGACTACCACAAATTCATTCATTGGTTTATTAAATAAACAAAGGCAGGTCTTATTATACTAAGACTTAACAGAAAACAACAAGAAACTTCACTTTCAGACCTTTTCTTTAAAAAGATTGTAAGAAAATCTAAAATAGAAATGTGTTAATGTATGTCTTTAACCTTTTCTTTTAACATTTTTTTCCTGTTAAACTTCCTTAGTTGGATTATTTTTATCTGATAGTGAATCTGCTCAATAAGAAAGACAAACATCTTATAAGCTTTATAAATAAGGATTCAGATCCCATTATTAACCCTTCGTAGGACACTCAGTGAAACACTTTGAAAATCAAAATTTGCATATAGTGATGTTGGAATCCAGGACAAGACCTTATTACCTTTGTAACATTCAAAAAACATGGATATTTTGATGGTAAAAATTCAATAACAAGAAACACCAACTTGCCTGAATATATTAAGAAATTTAACAGAAGTGCTTCTATAAGAATTCCATGAAAAACACTGAGAGTGAAAGAAACTCATTTTATTTGGTACACAATAACCTTAGAGGCATTAATGGCACTTCAATTTTTAGTTTATAAACCGAAATATAATTGTTAACTAGGATTATTAACTTTACTTTACTTTTTAACTTTTTCTATTAGCTTTTTACCTTTTTTTCTTGACTTGTTAACTTTTGTTTTCCAACTTAATTCACAGTAGATAATATATCATTAAAGGGCTCATCTAATTGGTCAAATGCCAAAATAAGCTGTACAGCCATGTAGCAGGGTCTTTGCTGAGTGACTTGATATACATATTGTGCTTCTAGACCCATGCAAGTGATAAAAAATAGTAACTTTTTCTATAAAGTGTTAGGGTTCTTCTGTGCAGAAAGCAGCTCTACGTTTTTCCTCCTGCGCTCCAGGCTGCTCCTCTCAGACCGAGTCAGAAAACCTCCTAATAATCACATGACTGCAGAGCTGAGACACTTTGGGAACAATCAGCAGCTGCATGCACTGCAAAACAATCTAGAAATATGTAAAGATTACTTAAATTCAGTGTTTTTACCCCTAATTTGTGTAGATAAGTAAGAGGATTTTCCAATGGAATGAGTATTTTTACTCTTAAAGGGATAGTTCGGTATTTTTGACATGAATCTGTATGGCATCCCGATCACCAGCGGCATGCAATCACACTGACTTACCCCTGGCAGCGTCCTGTGAGCAGAGTTATCGTCCAGTTTTGGTCAAGCCGAAAGTAGTCCTGCAGGTTTTTAGGAACAGCGAAATAAAACTTTTCTCTTCCCAAAACATTATGTGTTCAAAAGAGTGATATTTTCGCATCCCAAAAACATTGTAGTGGAAAAAGTCACACGTCGTTATCAATTGGTCCTATTTTCTCTCTGTTCGTATCAGTGCGCGCCGTCATTCAGACAGCGAGCCCAACAACAGCCATGTCTCCCTCCGCGGCGGAGAAAAGTTTTATTTCGCTGTTCCTAAAAACCTGCAGGACTACTTTCGGCTTGACCAAAACTGGACGATAACTCTGCTCACAGGACGCTGCAAGGGGTAAGTCAGTGTGATTGCATGACACTGGTGATGGGGATGCCATACAGATTCATGTCAAAAATACCGAACTATCCCTTTAAAATAAGATAATTAGATAAAATGCACTTCAAATAAGACAATGCAATTGTTTTTTTCTTATTTTATATGTAAATTGTCTTGTTCCATTGGCAAAGTGTCTCACTTACCTCCTCAATTCCAGAAAAAATGCAGATATTTAAAGAAAAAATGACTAAGATTTAAAATTTTTTGCAGAGTGGGAACTTAGACAGGCCGACTTATTGTATGACAGTGGAAATGCAAACAAAACGGCTAATTTTATGTTAACGTGGAAATCTAATGCAATTTAAGGATCAAAACATGTTAAAATGTGTTTTTTTTTTAGCCTGAAAGCCCAGATTTTAATGACACCTACACCTTTGGTTGTTTTCCAAGCTCTCACAGTTAGTTTCCTCTCCGGTGAAATAGATTTCTTGTCTTGGGCAGACAGAGAGAAAGGTCCATTTATAACATGTCTGCTCAGAGAGCCTCACATGGGCTTTTAGTGCAAACCATGAGTCAATATGTCAATAGACAGCACCCTTGGTTACTGTATTCCTGTCCCGGACCGTCTGCTCATTAAAGGCGTACAATGCATCGCTGTCAGGTCTGTGCTGCGTTTGATGCGAGCAGGAAACGACTTCCTGATTGGAGATTAATGAAGGGGCTCAATGTGTTTCACATTCCGGCGTAGTAAAACCCCTCCCTCCCTCCTTTCTTTTGTCACACTTTTTTTTTTTTAGTTTTCTTTTTTCTTCCCCTCTCAAAAACACACACACACACACATATGAATGCTTGTGACACAAACACATACCTCCCTAATTGTGTGGAGTGTCACATTTCTGGGATTAGCAGAGTTTGAGGGCTTAGGTTAGTGGGTCAGCCATGAGGAGCCGGTAAAAAATAGAAAATGTTCAGCTGTGCTGCCTGGATAAACCCAGACCTACTGCTAGTAGCAGACACCCAACGTTTAGTTTATTTCTTTGGATCAGCGGGGTGGACTGGAAATGTCCAGGATTTGCAGCACAGTCGAACCTTTCATTTTCTGAAACAACAAATGTATTTTATTTTATGACTGAGTTACACAAAGGCTCATATAAACTGTAATGTAGCTTTTAGATTTAATCCTCAGGAATCCATTTGCTTTCATCATGCGTCATCCCTATCCCTGCTTAAATATAGGAACCTCGCAGCATGACACAGCCACCATCGTGCACAGCGGTGTCCACCTTGGGTTTTATTGTTATAAGCTGCCATGCTAATTTACATTCTGGTTTCTATATTTACTGATCTGCATCATAATGGTGGAATTACTGAAGAAAGGAAACTCTCTCCTTTCTCTTATCAGCGTCCAGATGTTGCACTAAGCGAAGAGACCAGCTGTGACGCTCGCTGCAATTCTCCTCACTGCTGTTTTTTCTTTTTAAGAAAAAGCTTTTAATGCTGCTCTGTTCAGTGTAGAAATACCTTCCTGCTGCTACAGCGCCCCCTTTGGGGACTTTAAGACAGTGTTTCCATATCTTATCAGGTCCTTGTTCATTTCTTTCAAAGCCTGTGTAGTAACTGTTTAACTAGTGTCAAGATTCAGCATATAGTAAAAAATGTTCTCATGTTTTTGTCCGTTTTGTATCACAGGAAAAGAATTGTAATGTTTAAAGTTCTGATAAGGCTTTAAAAGCTTCACTAAGGCTTTTTTTTAGCTCCTTAAGCTGAAATTGATTCATTAAGAACTTCTAGTAGCCTTTAACTCAACTATTGGTCTGAGGAAAACTTCTTTTCCTGTGATACAAAATGGACAAAAACATTGTTTACTATATGCTGACAGCGCAGGACACGCCCCCATCTATCCAACCGGTCAGTATCAGTAACCAGCAAACATCTTCATTTAGTCTCATTCTCACCTTCACAATAACTCCCCATTTTTAACACGATAAAAAGACCTATTCTAATCCCAAACGGAGAGAGGCCTGGAGCATCAGTTTATAAAGGGCTCCCTTTGTCACAGATTAGCATCTCTGCTTCTGACGTCGCCTCCATTTGCGTATCAGAGGCTGAACCTGGTGTAGACCTGAAAGAAGATGTCTTATTTCTTCTTCTGTTTGTCCAAAAACAAAAAAAAATCTCACCAGCAGGCATGTTTGTTTGGCTTCTTGAAAATTGCTTTGCGATGAACTCGCTGGCCTCCTGTTGCTGATGAAAATACAGTTTGGTTCTTCTGCCTTGTTTATCCACATCTAAGTATTATTTTTTTTTTTCTAAGTTAAACACATAAGTGAGCTTCCCGCTTCTTTAAAAACACGCTTCAGATTTCACCTTAGGCAGAGGACACCACGGCAGCGCTGAAGAAATGGAAAACATTCATTTTCTCAGCTTTCTGTGCTGAGATGCAGGGTTGCTAAGAGGTGCTTAAGTCAGAGGGGGAGTGTGTGTGTGGGTGGGAGGAACCAGAGTCAGTCGATGCAACGGAAGAAAAAAAAAAAGTTTCCTTAATTCTCAGAACTTGTGTTCTGAGGAAGCTCAGACAAGGGAAAAGCGTGAAGGAGACGACGTGTGAAGAATGAAGGATGCAGGTAGGGAGTACCTGGAGAGGTGTGAGATGGAAGGAGCCCAGTTGGAGTCAGGAACCCAGTGATGAGAGGAGAAACTGAATAAAACGTAAACAAAAGCAGCAGACTGGTCTGACTGCGACCCACCATAAAGCCTCATACAAGATGTCCTTGAAAGAAAACCCAATAAAGGGACAAGCCTCTAACGAAGGTTTAGAAAGTTACTGAGCATTAATCATTTTAACCTCTGTTTGCTAACATGCAGCAGGAAGAAATCCAAGTTTCTAAGATGTTTGGTTCCTCCTTGGATCTCAGATTCCAGCTTCATTACTGTTTCTATCTGTGTCCCCCATAACAGCTACATCTACGACCCATCGACGGCGTCGGATGTGCACAAAACCGACTCTGCAGGCAGCTCCCTCTACCAGGCGCAACACCACCGGGGCGGAGACCCACAGGGGGACCACAGCGAACAGAAGCAGGGCTTCCATAACCTGGGCTACAGCAAGTCCAACGACAGCACGCTCAAGCTAGAGTTTGACAACAACCAGGTCAACCAAAGGCTGCACTCCGCGCCGTCACTCGCCAACGAGCTGCAACACCACGCAAGGGCACCCCCTACAGACGGGGGGCTTTACATCATCCAGCCAGAGGTCGTAGGGTCAGGATGGATGGACATCGATGCGAGCCAGGTGCCTATTTACCCCAACATACAGCAGTACGAGAGCCACCGGAGCTACGAAGCTACGACCAAAGGCTGGGACAGCGCCATCACCACCTGCGACATCGCAGGTAGGAGCTCGTCGTTTGACGAGATCGACGAAGGCGTAGGAGGGACACCAGAGCACCTCTGGGACACTGGGGACGAGGGGAGCGTTTTGTCCGTGGACATCCACACCAGCACCGCCAGTTTATCTTCAGGCGGCACGAGGGACGACCTCACGCTGCCAAAGACGCCGGACAATTCCACAGAGGAGAGCGGCATCTCAGTGACCAAGAGCGAGGACGGAGAGGAGGAGGCGAAAGAACAGGCGGAGGTGCAGAGCGTCACAGACTCAATGGTGGCGGAGGCTCTGGCCGCTTTGGAGGCCGCCACCGCTGGCGAGGACTCCGACTGAATCCTGACAGCAACCTGACTATCAGAACCGCCACGAACCTTTGCCAAAGTTCTGCAACAATCAAACTCTTATCTATGAATATGCAACCAATGAAGGAAAGCTCTGTTTGAAAGAAAAACAGATTTAGTTTGAAGCTATGGACAATTTTCACTGTGACGAAATAAATAAACGCCTTATGAAGGAATCTTCATTTTCAGATCTGCAAATAAAGAACACTGCCTGCAGCTGGATCATGGTGCACTTAACACTCCGCGCTCCTAATACCCTGTAGGCGCTCAGACAGGACTATGACTTCTACAAGATTTACGTTTAATATATGGTTTTATTTAGGAGAGTCAACCTTTCTTTAGTGAACACAGTACCTCCTTTCAAGGAATCCCTCCATTTTAAAGTGCCATGAAAACTACAACCTCAGCGTATTTTATTGATATCTCATGTGACCAACTGAGACCCAAAAAAAGTTCAGAGTTTTAATGGGGGGAAAAAAATACTTTTTTTGTTTGTTTCAGGGCTGAAACAATTCATCAAATTAATTTATTTTTGAAATAATTGTCAACAAATTTAGTAATCAATTACTGTAGAACATGCCTTTAGCCTACAGAGCGATCCACTTAGTGCACTAATTATATCAATATTGTAATATATATATATATAAACATTTTGCATTTCAGGTAAAAAATGTTTTCTTCTCTCAATAAGTTCTATCAAGAACTCCTCAAGTGGAAACATTAGTTTCACCTGGTTTGATTTCATAAAAATCTTCTTTAAGCAACCTTTTCGATTATTAATCGATTAATTAAGAAAATTAATAATCAATTTGTTAAATTATCATTAGTTGCATCCCTAGTTTTTTTTGGTTTTTTACAAATAAATATCTGAAAAGTGTGAAAATTTGTTTGAGGACCTTAAATTAACACTTTGTTAAGCCCCATTCAATTAGTGGATTAGGAAAGACCGTGAACTTTGACTAGGCCATTATTACACATCATTTATTTAATACCACTCTATTCTGTTTTTATTTTTTAGGGGTTTCATTTGACCAAAGCACTTTGATATATATGTACACATAGAAAGGAAATGGATCCTCAGGAGTTTATTTAGGGGTTTGAGAGTAAAGAGGGTGAATTTAACTGTAAGCCACACTTTATTTATATATAATATGCAAATGGTTTTAACAGAAAAAGGTTCAGTTTTCCTTCTTCACTGTCATACTATGGTGGTCTAACATAAAATGTCAATAAAATACATATCAGATTGTGATTATAATGTGTTAAAAAGGAACAAGTTTCAACGGTAAGGCATCCTTTTGTCAGGGTCTGCAACTAAGAAAGAAGGAAAGGTCATGATATTCCTTTTTATGGATGATTGATGTCTAACTGTATTGTGTCATGTTGTATCTCATGTAGGAACTGGAGGTTTTTAAACACCCACAGAAGATCATAGGCATTCAGAGTTAGTCCCTATTAATAGCTTTTATGTTCGCACTAATTACAGAATATCACAAGGAATATATAACCAATCTAAATCTTTGAATAGAAAGCACCTTTCATGCACATAATTAATTTTCCTTTTTGTAATTCTGAGAAATTTGTCTCCTTTTTGTCTTTTTTTTTTCATTTTCCAGCCAAGGTTAACAAGCCAAGCAAAGGTCAATTAGTATCTGTGCACACTTAACTACATAAATGCCATAAATTAAACCTATTGGCTTCTGGGTTTTTTGTTTTTTTTCTGGTTTTAAAGGTCAAGTTTTGAATTTGTAGTCTGGCCTGTGAAATCCGTCCAGCTCATGTACCTAGAAATGGGCTAATATAAAGCTGAAGTAATCCAGCCGTAACAAAATGGTTTGCTCAGTCAAGTTCAATGAATTGTTTTACGGAGAATATTGTTTGAATCGTTTGCCTGACAAATCCATCCATTTTCCATCACACTTATCCCAAGTTGAGGGGTGCTGGCGCCTGTCTGAAGCGGTCTATGGTCGAGAGGCGGGGTACGCCCTGGACAGGTCGCCAGTCGCCTGCCAAATCATTTCCTCCTTGTTTCATTTGTACCGTTAAATAAATTCCAGAGTAATAAAGCCTGTGTGAAATAGTTTTTTTCTCCTTTACGTATTTTTATCAGGTGCATTAGACTGCATTATCATCAAGTTTGACTGATATGATGCAAACTGGTTATTGCTTCAACTATACCATACAATCAATGCAGTAAAAAAGGGTACACCTGCTTTTAGCTGTAGAGTTTCTAGGGTTGAGGAGAAAGGAACACCGGGTCTTGAGTGTCACTGTCCAAAACTGCACTAGTTTTGAAAAAAGGAACTATCAGGTAATTTTTGACGATCTTTGTTGGGTATGTTTTGTTATTACTTACTTTGTCTCTTTTCTTTAAGGAGGTTTTACAGTCAAATAAAGGAAAGGATATGCTAAAATATCAAGGGGAACAAAAGCTATTTTTTATTTATTTACTTTTTCTTATTAATCGTTTGATACTGAAGAAATTGCAGACTTATACTCAACTTTATTTATCCCTTGGGATTACTCCTTAAGGGAAATTCTGGTCCCAGTAGCTTATATAGAACGCAAAGAGTTAAACAAGGTTCCTGAAGATCCTTAAAAAGTCTTCAAGGCCCTAATTGGTATTAAAATGTCTTAAACCAGTCTTTCTTAGGTCTTAAAATTGTTACCACATCATAAATAGGATTTTATTTTTGTAATCCATATCAAACATTTAAATAATTGGCAATATTTTCCTTCCATTTACCGAACTGCTCGCTGTAACCATTATTGGTTCCGTCCCGATCGTGGAACCAATAAAAACGATGTTTTGGGGTGATGTGTCACTAACTTTTTACCTGGACAACATGGGCAAGTTTAAATTCAACGAAAAATAGGCTTTCCATCCAAGAGTGGCTAAAACCACTGGCAGGGAATGTAGATGAAGCACGATGGGAATCAAGGCAGTGGAGACACGTGCGAAGCGTGAAACTTAAAACGTCAAAATGAAGTTATGGAGAAGCAGCAGGTATTTCTCCATTCTGCTCCATCCATTCCTAACCACCTATTGTAACCATAGCAACTACTTCAAACCACCGTTTATGTTCGCAAACTTCTAGACATGTTTTCTAAATGTTTAATTCATCTATTCTTTTCTGATGTTCTTTTTTTTTTTCGTTCAAGATCAGTTTTGGGTTTGATAATCAGCTACTAACCAACTAACAATGCTGCTAAAGTGAAAAACTAAGAAACTACATAAAACTTCCAAAGTTTACTATCCGTGCCCAACTAAATCAGATTTCCCCATATTACAACAAGTTAGCTCACAAAGATGTTAAAACTGATGTTATAAATATTTCCTAAACTAGCCGCTCCTCTAATTTGGGAAAGTCCAGTATAGAATAGAATAGAAAATCCATTTATTGTCCCACATTGGGGAAATTCTGGTGTTTACAGCAGCAAAAAGGTTATAGAAAAAATGGTCACACAAATGTGGATGTCATGATATTGTCTAGAGTTCGGACCCACATGCAGATAAACCAGTCCAGAGAAACAAGGGGAAAAGTTTAACAGGTTTTATTGAGAAGTTTTGTGGAGTGTCCAGTGTTGCTCTGAACACTGCTCAACCAGAACTGAAAGGTGAGGGTAGGACACTGCGGTTAGTTCAGGTTCAGTGGGGAAATTGATTTTAGAACTTGAAGAGAAAGAAAGGTAGGCAGACTCCTTTTCCAGAGAATTGGTTGACTCTTAGACTCCAGTAGGTGAGGAATGTGTTCCGGTGTGTCTCATATGGTGGAGGGCGGACAGGGTTACCCAGAATGCGGTTGCTTGTAGATGAACGGAGAAAGACTGACTGCCACTCAATTTTCCTGCGGTACTTGAACGGACTGTGGTGCAGATGAATCCCTTGCTCAGTGCGAAGCTCAAACGATTCCTCGGGGGGGAAAGTGGAACTGAGCTGTATCTCCAGCTCAGTTTGAAGCTCAGTAGATCCTTCCAGGGAGAGAAGGTCAGAAAATCCAGTTTGCAGGATGACTTCCTGCCGAGACTCAGGTTGACAAAAACTCAGTTTGACTTAGCAAAAATCAGCTTGGCTAGAGTACCCAAAACTTGCAAACACTCTGGCGTTGAGGTAGTGACAGTCAGCAGCTTAAAGGAATAGTACACCCAAAACATGATTAGCCTTCATTTTCTACTCACCCCCATGCTGAACAACACTCTGGAGTACTTTTTTGA
>NW_015150646.1:190701-193118 GCF_000732505.1 Cyprinodon variegatus
CAAAAAAGTACTCCAGAGTGTTGTTCAGCATGGGGGTGAGTAGAAAATGAAGGCTAATCATGTTTTGGGTGTACTATTCCTTTAAGAGCACTTCGTTAACGAGGTAACGCCTTGCAGTTGTGTGAGGAGGAGAATCAGAACCAGGAGCCGCCTGGTGGAGGAAGGAAGACAAAAACACAGACTGGAGTCCTAACAGTGGACCTTAGAAAAATTTATAAGAATAACATAATAGTGAAGAGTTAAAAGATAAACAATAAAATACTGCGATGTACATTTTTTTTTTTTTTACAATTAAAACTGTGCACCTGGAGAATAAATAACCAATATACAGCTATGGACATTTTTGCAGTAATGGATATTCATCAATGGATGAAAGTAGCAGCAACATCAGAGATGTGCAAAATGCCAGCAGCATGTTATTTAACTGACTAAACTGAAACAAACTGAGCCTGGTTCAGCTGGAGGTTTCTTCCTCTTAAAGGGAGTTTTTCCTCTCCACTGTCGCTACCAGCATGCTTAGTGTGAGGGATTGCATTCGAGTCACTAAGTCGATGCAATCAACTGGTTTTCCCTAGATAGAAAACTTTGAATCAATTTGACTCTATGATCTGGTGAACTGTAAAGTGCCTTGAGATGATATGTTGTGAATTGGCGCTCTATAAGTAAACTGAATTGAAATGTGCAAAATCAGCATGAAGGTTGTTGGGAACAGTGGTGGTTATAGAGTCTTACAACTGCTGGGAGGAAGGGTCTGTGATAACGCTTCCTGGTGCATTTAGGGGCAGCAGGCTGTCACTAAAGGAGCTTTTCAGTTCTGCAACAGCTTCATGTGTGGGATGGAAGATATTATCCGACAGAGATGTTAATTTAGTTATAATCCTTTTGTTTCCCACCTCCTGCAGTGATTCCAATCACAGAGCTGGCCTTCCTGATCAGCTGATCCAGCCACTTTCTCTCAGCTACAGATAAGCCACTGCTCCAACAGCCAGCTCCATAGAAGATGAGTCATAAAACAAAGTCATAGAAGGTCTTCAGGAGCCCCCTGCACTCGAAAAGACTAAAAGAAGGAGAGTCTGCTCTGAACTTTCTTATACAGAGCCTCAGACAGTAGGTCTATGTTGAGAAATAGGAAGAAACATGCAGGTGAAATTGGAGAGGGTGGGACATACAAAAATAGCCAGACAGGAACGGAAGAGAGAGCCGATGCAAACAAATACGTGGAAGCAGACATACGACTAAAAATACGTTACTTATGTCTATTCTTTATATCTTTTAGACATTCTGTATGATTAGCCTTTAAAAAAGTGCCTTAAAGACTCAGTCATTCTATATGGTGACAAACGTTAGTTTTATTTAGTCGTTTGTTTTATGTAAATAATAGCAATCAGTGTAGGAGGTATTGCCTAAACTTTGCTGTAGCAGTAGTCAGAGCCTCAGCAGGGAGCCATGCGAGGCCTCTGGGACCACAGCTAATGAACACCTTTGGGGCTTTGTGATTCACAAAAGGCCAGCGTGCGCACAGTGGACCATGGTAACTTCCACCACAGCAATAATGATAATAAAAGGAATGAAGATTCTCTGGATTTTAGCTGGTTCACATTACAGACGATAGACCAGAATAGCTATATTATTATCTATTCATGTGATCATCTTCTTCATTTATCTTCATCAGTCTTAATCTTTGCAAGTCCTGCTCCTGTTCTTACCCCTTTTTTAGATTATAATGAGTTTAAAACCTGTTTGAACATTTCCCTGGTTTTAAATTTGAAACCCTTTGCTCTCATAAATAGCATGCTATGAGACACACGGGGAAAGGCTGATTCTGCATGTGTGTGCGTCTGTGAATGGATCCCGTTTATCCAAAGCTTTAATTCAAAATAACTGGGAGCGACTGAATGGGGAGCATGTGTGTCTGCAGAGGCTGTTTTGTTTTTTTTACACTCTCATCATGATGGGTGACAAGACAAAAAACTGGGAACACAGAAGCAGCCTGTTTAGTCAGAGGTGGCTTACAGGGTGGTGAAATCACACCACAGTAAGAACATGTGTGCTTTAAAAAGTGTACAATATAAAATGCTGATGTGTAATCAGATAGAGAAAAAAAAATAAAATACATTTTTGAGAGAGCTTGTTTGCTTTGTAATTATTCTTTTTTTATTTCTTGTTTTAGAAAACAACAGTATAACAAGAATAAAATCATGCAAGGCCTAAAAAAAATCATTTTTTTAACAACTTCCACCAAATTGTTATTGTTCTATTATGTTTATTTATGTGGATGTAGTTTAGCTTTGTTAGATTCCATCCATCCATCCATCCACCCATCCATCCATCCATCTTTAAATCCATCAATCTGTCATCCATCCATCTTTAAATCCATCAATCTGTCATCCATCCATCCATCCATCTTTAAATCCATC
>NW_015150646.1:196664-204703 GCF_000732505.1 Cyprinodon variegatus
ATCTATCAATCTGTCATCCATCCATCCATCCATCCATCCATCCATCCATCTTTAAATCCATCAATCTGTCATCCATCCATCCATCCATCCATCTTTAAATCCATCAATCTGTCATCCATCCATCCATCCATCTTTAAATCCATCCATCCATCCATCTTTAAATCCATCAATCTGTCATCCATCCATCCATCCATCTTTAAATCAATCCATCCATCCATCCATCCATCCATCCATCCATCTTTAAATCAATCCATCCATCCATCCTCTTCCGCTTATCCAGGGTTGGATCACGGGGGTAGCAGCTTCAGTAGGGAGGCCCAGACGTCCCTCTCCCCAGCCACCTGGGCTAGCTCCTCCAGGGGAATCACAGGGCTCCTCTTGATGTGGAGGAGCAGCGGCTCTACTCTGAGTCCTCCCCTGATGACTGAGCTCCTCACCCTATCTCTAAGGGAGAGGCCAGACACACTATGGAGAATCTCGTTCCTCCGGTCATGATCCAAAGCTCATGAGCATAGATGAAGGTAGGAACGTAGACTACCGGTAAATCGAGAGCTTTACCTTTAGGCTCAGCTCTCTTTTAAAATACAATAAATAAAAATAATTAAATAGATTGAAATTCACTACTTTATTGTCATAAACACTTCAGTGCATGCAAACAGGGTCTGTAACACACAAACATAATCAGTTATCAGGTGAATATATGTGCTATTAATTAAACTTCAAATTAACACTATAAAAAAGTAGATTTGGTCAGCAGTCACTGTGTTTATGTAACACGGGACTCTATTAGCTCCAAAATCCTTTTACGCAAACCACAAGGAAATACTTATATTATTATACTATTTAAACGTTATCAAACAATTCTCCATTACACAAAGAAAACAAGATCAAATTAACACTATAAAAAAGTAGATTTGGTCAGCAGTCACTGTGTTTATGTAACACAGGACTCTATTAGATCCAAAATCCTTTTAAGCAAACCACAAGGAATAACTTATTTTATTATACTATTTTAATGTTATTGAACAATTCTCCATTACACAAAGAACACAAGATCAAAATAACACTCTAAAATATTATTATTACGTTAAACTGCACAAAGTGTGCGCAGCACCATGCTCTTATTTTGAGCTACAGGCAGGGTGCCCTGATTACAGGTGTCCAAATGTTGAAGTGCGCTCTGAGGTCGTGGAGATAAAGTGTCTCATGCTGCGTTTTTGTACCATATTTCCTCCTTGTTTCTGTCATTAGACTATGTAAATTTACTAGTCTGCTGACATGAGCGGGATACCACGCACTAGCTTGCTTGTCGTTGCAATAACAATGCAACTTCCATGAACTTGTTGAAAATTAAATTAAAATTAAAATACACATAATAGTAAAATGAAAAAAAAAAGGCTAAATCATTTCCTAAAATACTTATAAGAAATGTATAAATTGTGCAAAGGATTTTTAATAAATTCATTATGGGGTGCTTCAGCACTCCCACCTTCTGTGGCCCTGTAGCTAACAGTCAAAGAGTTGCATCAGAAACAGTGAGAAGAAGCATTCCAGTACTTCAATGAAATAACAGTCAATATAATTTGGAATTTTAGGGTTTTACGTATATATGCTCAATATTTTTCTGTCACTTTATAATTACGTATTTTCGAGGATGATAAATGTGGTTAAAATGAAAATGTGGAATTGAGGGAAAAAATGGGATTCAGAAAAATAAAAATGGACGAATTGCAATTAAATGGATTTCATAGGGTCTTATGGCCAACCCATTTCTCTTTCAGGATTTTCTGATGGTGAGCTGGATTCATGACATTATCGTGAATCAGACTCCAGAAAACGGTGGTGTCCAAGTCCAGTCTGCAAGAGTTAGACATTTTTGATGTTTCATTCAGCTCTGCAATGAGTCATTCTTTCTATAGGTGTAGTGGAGAAGGGATGGATCTTAAAGTTGACGACAAACCCTCAAAGACTTGATTGAGGAGCAGCAGGAATGCCCTCTTTAGGCCAAACCTGGAGCGGTTTGATGCTGCGTGTGAAAGGGACGGGGATAAGATTTACCCCCCTAAGTCACGTCAGTCCTCAGGTAGAGGACTTGAATTATTTTGGTGTCATTTTCCCAAAGTTTACCAGGATGGAACGGGAAAGATTACGTCTGTAGTAAAGCTTTTATCTGCTGTTGTGGTGAAGAAAAGAGAGGCTGTGGACTCACTGTCTCCTATGGGGCTTATTTCAAATCGGTCTATTGAGTTTATTGATATTTATTAGTTCACAGCCAAGTTTTAATGCTGCCATTGATGAATGTTTTAATAATCTGTGGTCAAATGTGTTCCTCCTGCAGTAAGTGCTTCCTGTTTCCAGGAATCTCACCTAAACTCGTCTTTAGTATTCATTTAGACTTGTCCCTGGTGTACAGAGATTTCCTATGGTCTCCTGAATCTTTCTGTAGTTGATTATATGCAGTAGATTATGGAAGTAATAAATCAGCCAGATTCCTGAAAGTGTTCTCAATTAAAGCCAACAGTAAAGAAATTGAGCAATAAAAACAAAGTTATGTGACCAACCCAAATGAGATAAACAAATAGGGAATGATAATAAACTCATCCTGGAAAAAGTGAGTCGTTTTAAATGTCTGGCTCTGTCTAGATTGTGTAGTTACCGCTTTAATCAAGGGAAAAGTCCATTCAATTCCCTAAATGTGAGAGTCTGAAAATAATGAGGTAATCCCACATATAGACAAAATTATACATTATTCCACTCAAGGCTCCACAAAGAAATTGCAAACTGATTTGGTCAAGGAATTATCAAAAAATGCCAAGATTATAAAAAAAAAAAAAACACATAAACACTGATTGTACAAAGAGAACTATAAATACTGCAGAAATGTTTGAAATAATACAGTGCAGCATATAGGTGATCTACTAAAGTGTTAACGATGCTCAGGATTCTTTATGGTTGCTTCAATTGTTCTGCAGTGTTAGGTCTGGTTTCTCTCGTGTTCCTCTGACACTCCATAGATCTTCTGTATTGGTTAGGTTAGGTCTGTGTACCTAAACTCTAGTTTGTCTTGCAGCAGGTAACAGTACCTTTTTTTTCAAGTAAAGCCCCATAAGATGCAATACATATCAATTATTCAGCCACACATACCTAATGCTCCAGAAGTCTAACCAGCTTGTATATTAGAATACATATCTTCCTGTATGGTAATACCTACTGTATATTATGTAAATATAATGTAGCCTAAATTTAAGTCCAGAATATATGAATCAACCAAAGGACAAAAAGGATTAAATTATTATTTGAGAATCAGGAGCAGGATGTTTGAACGGAAAGGGACCATTTAAAGATTTGAAAGGAAGCCGTAGATATATTAAGAATTATTCCAAACTTATGGTGTTTTTAACGGCTGTCCTAATTCTTGAGGTGGAGACAAATAGATGGTCTGTGTTTGTCATTAAATACTGGGAACTGAAAGGAATTAGAAATAGCTTTAGAATATGGAGGAAGTTTAAAATAGAAACATTTTAAAGTATTGAACAAAAACATTTCCTTCTGGCCTCTGGGGTCATCCCATTAAAAGACTCATACATAATGCAAAGAGGAGTCCAGGATGGGGAACTCAGAATAAATCTGCAAATAAAATACTGATAAAGATTTGTTTGATGCTTTTTTATTAAAAAAAGGAAGAAAAAAAAAACTGAACCATAAAACGACTTAAAGATACCATGTATTTTCTTACAAACTGAGTTAATTTAAGGTTTAAAGACTAACTGGGAATCCAGTCAAAGGTCTAATTTAAAGGTGGGAGGTTAAATAAAAGCTAAACCACCAGAACAGGTTCCCAGAGTCAACATATAAAGATAAAAGTTTGACCTCTAAGCCAAAGCAAAACTTTTCAAAGAAGCACAAATCTTTTAGAAATATGAGCTGTAGAAAGAAACGACAGCTTGGAAACACACCGTAATATTTTCAATTGATGGGAGGCTGTACTGCTGCATGCTTGAGACCAGCAGGGATTAAATTAAAGGGAAGCATGGACCAGTTAAAGAATATATTACCTAACAGCATCTAAAACATACTTAAAATGTTTTATTTTTTATTTAAAGTCTGGAAATCTATCAACAAGTTAAACCCTCCATTACACTCTGCATTCTACATTTCAACATCACTCTCAGTGACACAATAATCAGTTCACTTGGTTCCACACTAAGATCACGCCAGAAAAAAGGCGCCATAGCAACAAGCTCGTTTTGCTAACCCTGCTGCGGACGGACAGCATGAGAGCGAATAAGGAGCGCGATGTGTGTCAGATTCCTTCATGTTGTTTTTATCGGCTCCATTAGGCAGCTGGTTGCAGGGTCCCCGAGGTGTGTGTGCTCCGTTAATGTGTTTGTTTTTCTCAGAGCAGTGTTGAAGTTAATGATGTCACCCTTAATTGTTGCACAGAAACACACTTCCACCTCTCAGAGGAACAGGTAGGATTGTCTATTTAAATACGGACTCTCCACACGGGTTATGGCATTTTGTGGGGATATTTATCACTCCAATCACTAAAAAAGATTGAGAGCAAGTTAATCAAAAAAGAAAACTATGAATATTTCATCTTTTTTTTTAATCTTAAAATAAACATGCAATTTGTTGGCGTACCATCTTTAATCAAGTGTTGGAAGTCTTTTTGAATTAGCTAAGGGTCAAACTGGCAAAGCTGTAGGCGGGAGCACAGAACTACACATTAGAGTCTTTTTTAATTAATGAAATGTCTCCAAATAAACCTAAATTCCTCCTGCTATGGTGAAGATTATTGTATAAGTCTTGAAGACTTGAACATTTTAGATCTTAGACTTTTGTCCAAGATTAGTTTATAATCCTTTCTATTTTAACCAAGCATAGACGGTTATAGTCATTACTGTTTGAAGAAGGTACATGTTTGAGTTTAGTTTCCCCCCTTCATCTAGATTAGGGGTCAACAACCTGCGGCTCTTTAGAGTCCCTCTTGTGGCTCCCTGGAGCTTTTTAAAAAATTTATAAAAATGGAAAAATTGTGTTAATATTGTGTGCAGGATGTCAAACAAATATTACATGTCCCAATGCTGTAAAAATTTGTTTAATAAATCTATTTAAACAGTAACACAGGTTTCAGCGTGGCACGGTTCCCAGCAAGGTGGCTGTTGTAAAAAAAAGCGGCGGTAAACAAAGGTTGTCTAGTTCATGAATCCCAAAGGGGAAAAAAAAAGAATATAATTGAAAAGAACAGAGGATTCACAGAAGAATGGACAGAATCATTTGCTTTCATCGCCAATGCGGAAGGATTGCCTGCATGTTTGTTTTGTAATGAGAAGTTGTAATTTGGAAAGGCATTTCCAGGGACGACATGCTAAATATGCAGCTGACCACATAGTTGGGAGTGAAAGAAAAAGTGGGATTGCAGAACTTCCGGATAAATTAGAGGGATTGCATCTCCAAACTCCACTACTGCTGCTAGTTTTGTTGCAAGCATGGAAAAGCGTGCACAAGTCGAACAGGTAGCGCTCATATGTGAACTGTCTTCCATTTTTTTTCTCCAAATCCTCAAAATATAAATAACAATAAAAAATAAGATTTCTTCATTGTGTTTCTATAATTTCTTCAATGGAGCAAAACCTAATGATATTAATATTGCAATGGAATTTAAACTTAACGCACCAAATATTGTACAGCAGAGTAGTCACATGATGTGGCATTTGCTCCAGGATAAACATTTAATCATGAATGCTTATTATATATTTAAGCCCATGTAGTCCTTTTTTATAGTGGGTCAAAACACTTAGAGCCCATGTTGTCGTTTAAGGCTTATTTAAGGCCCCGTCCACAAAACGAACACGAAACGCTAATATTTTCCAGAACGTTTGTCGTAAAGAAGGAGACGTAAAATAAATGTGATCGACCACACGAATGCATGAAAACGCTGCAAAATGTATGCCAGGCCTGTAAGTGGCGCTGTGGTGCCAAAGCAAAAATAGGCGAAAACAGGCAACGAAATGTTGGCCATGCGCAGTAATATTTATACAACAACCAAACTATGACGTCGATATTGCTCTGTTCTTCCTGGAGATATTCCAGAAGAAGAAGATTCTGTTGTAAACCTGACAGCAGGGTGAGTAGCATTAGCAGCAACCATTCAACACAGTACGGCACCATTGTTGTTGTGATACTGTGTCGCGCATGCGTGTTTAGAGGTGATGCTATGACGCATGTGTGTAAGAAAAAAAATGCAGTTAGAGCTTAAAGATGGAAACGCGAAAACGGTGTTTCAAAATCTTTCAAAGACTTTCACAGTTTTGCATCTCCACACAGATTTGTTTTGGGGTTTTTTTGGTTCAATATCGCTCTTTGAACTGTTTGGGTTGCCGACCCCTACCCTAGACCAATAAATATCCTTTATTAAAAGTAGCACTACCTCAACATTTTTACTCAAGCAAAAGTCAAAAAGTAGTCCTCCAAGAAATTACTCATGAAAGAGTGAAAAAGTATTTTGCAGAAAGGCTACTCAAGTACAGAGTACTTGCTGGACCATCAGATCTTATTTACTGTTTAGAAAAGATCCTTTCAGAGGGATTTTATGTCCAAGTTCTGGTAATTTAAAGATTAATTTTTATATAAATGGGGCATGATTACAAAATTAATTACTGCAGAAGAAATTTTATTCAAGTCAATCAACCATTACTGTAATGAACATGTATATATAATAGAGCAGGACAAAGAAACTCACAATCAGCGCAGTTAACTCACATTGGACAAATATTTGCTCAAGTAGGAGAATTGACCAGAATATAAGTCAAGTAAGAAGTAAGGTAAGATAAAACTACTGGTAAAGGTACGTTCGGAAAATATTAAGAAAATGTAACCAAGTAAATAAAACTACTTATTACCTGTTGTTACCAAAGGATGACAGAACTCCACTTTTAAATAAAGACTAAATGTTGCAGGTCTTAATTATTATATTAACATTATTAGATATTAGCTGGTATTCATGAGTTAAAAAAGTTTTTTCTTATTATCACGTTGGAAATAAAAGCAGTGTTTTCCTCTGTGTAGCACACTGACTTATTACTTACCCATTTAGATGTAAGTTGGTTGTTGCTTTGCTGAGGGCACCATTTAGTTTTTCAAATTTTTGTTTTATTGTCTGTAGCCTTAACACTTATAATTCTGACTATATTCATCCTTTCAGATTTTGTACAATACCAAACATTTGTTTTGGTGCAGATATATTTAGACCAACACAAGCCAACCATCTATTTATCTCCCTTTTCTGTGGTGAAATACTAAAGGAACATGGAAGGAGATATTTGAAGCACTTTATGTGCAGTTGGTTCATTCAGGTAAAACCTTTCCAAGCTAAGCCATTGTATAACATCGTATCAAATGGTTCTGTTTTTTCTCATAGCTTGTTTTTTTCCCCCTTCTATTCTACCAGAAGATCTAGTTTGGAAACGAGAAACTTTTAATAAGCTTAACATAACTTGCTATAACACCTTCATTGTCTTCACACACCTTCAAGACAGGCGTGATCCTCAAGAGCGTATTAGAACTGGAGGTACAAGGTGACATTAGTGCCAAATACATGTTTCTGTTCATGTAAAAACAAAGTATCAATTTGGACAATGCTTTATAAAAGAAAATAATACATTTGAGAAAAAATATTTTGATCTATATATTTCATATACACTCACCGGCCTCTTTATTAGGTACCCCATGCTAGTAACGGGTTGGACCCCCTTTTGCCTTCAGACCTGCCTCAATTCTTCGTAGCATAGATTCAACGAGGTGCTGGAAGCATTCCTCAGGGAGTTTGGTCCATATTGACATGATGGCATCACACAGTTGCCGCAGATTTGTCGGCTGCACATCCATGATGCGAATCTCCCATTCCACCACATCCAATAGAGCCTCTTTGGGATGTGGTGGAATGGGAGATTCGTATCATGGATGTGCAGCCGACAAATCTGCGGCAACTGTGTGATGCCATCATGTCAATATGGACCAAACTCCCTGAGGAATGC
>NW_015150646.1:205585-229796 GCF_000732505.1 Cyprinodon variegatus
TAAATGCACTGAGTTGCCGCCATGTGATTGGCTGCTTAGAAATTAAGCATTAACGAGCAGTTGGACAGGTGTACCTAATAAAGTGATATATATATATATATATATATATATATATATATATATATATATGTCATGGGTATTTGTTGATGGCATTAAGATTATATCTAAGAGCATTAAAAAGCATTTAATAAGAGTTACTCATTCATGTGTAAACCCTGTATTATTTTGTCTTCAGTACAGGGGCCAGGACATGATCCACAGGGACACTGGCCCCCGTGGGCCCCTGTCTAGAACCAGCCATGGTGAGGAATGATGACACCGGCGAGGTGCACTGTATGCTGAAGTCCCATGAAAAACAGAAAGCAACAACTGATGTTCAAGGCTACAAGATTGAAAGTTCTAAAAATAAAAGACCAATACTGTCATTTGTCCCTTTCTCTAGCCTTTTCTTTGCCTCAAGCTTCTTTTCCGAAGCATTTTAATGCCACGATTATCAAATTTAAAGAATTTTAATGCCAATTATGGCCTTAATTTAAAAACCGATGTTTAAGGCTACAAGATTGAAAATATTAAAAATAAAAGACCAATACTGTTTAAGTAATTACTGTTAGTTAGTAAACAGTTGTTGAAAACTTGCTGGCCTTAAGTGTGTATGTATGGGACACGGTGGTGAGGGACCGTTGTCCCCGGGGTGTGTGTGTGTGTGTATTTTTTGGGGGGGTGGGGGGATACTTTATCTGGTTAAAGTATCCTTGACATTTCCTTTGTTTTGTTTTGTTTATTTTTGGATGGGGATTAATCAGCAGTAGGTAAATCAGTTCTGTTGGTCTCTGGCCTCTCTTTGCTAAAACTGTGTCAATGTTTTTACGATTTGTCTCACCTCCTCTGTTAAGATTAGGGTCATTACTCAAAGTTAAAATATTGGCAAAGGCAGAGCTCAAAATAGACGTCCCCCCGTTGGAACGGAAGCAACGTTTTCAGATATTGGCTAATGTTTCACTGTAGTTAAAGATTAGACCTTCTACTTGGGAACAGTATTGGGGTTTTTCGTCTAAATCGTCGTTCAATGTAATGTTTGCCATTTCAACATTTAGCTCAAAGGTGATGTTGCTGGTTGAAACACTGGCTGCTGCCCTCTCACTGGACTCTGAATGATCGGACAGCAAAATCTGGGCAAAGTAGAATCAGGGTGTTTGTCACTTCAAAGAATTGTCACTTTGAGGCACATGGGACAAAATCTAACTTTTTGTCAGATGCTTGGTATAAATCCTAAGATTTACTGGGAAATCACAGATGTTTCAGGTGAGCTCATTATGAAACGGGAAACTTTGATGGATGGATAGTGCCTCCTCCCCGGATGCAGTGCATTCAGCAGGGCCTCGTCATGGGAACCTGTCGTCTGGGGACCTGAATAATTCAGTGCCCGGGATAAATTTACAGCTTCTGAGCTTCTACAGGAGACAGATCAGAATAGCACCTATACACTTACATATGCGTCGCTTATGAATGGATTTGCTCCACCATGTTTTCACCCACTTTACTCAAAGGGGTGGTTTCATGTCCCGGTGCAAGCTAAAGTAAACACACTGATGTATCAGAAGTCAATATTTGCAGCTGTCTCACTAACTGTCATCCATCAGCTTCAGCGCCCTGCAGCTATTTATCTTATTGCATGTTTCCAGAAGACTTTAAGTCTAAAGCCCAGGGTGTGGAGGTGTCACCCTATGTGCCCTTTTTCACTAAACACAACCTTGAAAGTCAATCCTCCCTCCGGCACAGTCAAGCATCACTCAGCCTGGGAGCTATTGACTACCTGTTAATAATTCAGTCAAATAATGACCTGAATGAACAGATTTCTCCTCACAGTGTTTATCCTTGGGTCTTAAAACCTGGGTCCTTTACTGAGAACAGGGATTCGATGCGTGGGTGAGCCCGGCAAGCATCAGAAGGTCAATGGAGGCAGAGCAAAAAAAAAAAAACTTAAAAAAAAACTCAGGGCTTGTTAATCCTCAGTCTTGTGCTCCAAACACATCTCATCTCTATTATCTGGAAATAACACGGTCGAGAGCTGAAGGTCGGCGTACTCGAGATGAGTAAGACAAATCATCTTTTCATTAGAGCGCCAAGCAGAGAGAGAGAGGAGCCCCTCAGAGGGTGGAGAAAGTGGAGGGGGAAATGAGACGGAATGGAAAATGAAGATGGATGACTCCATCAGATGAGAGAGAAAAGGTAGCCTGCAGGTGAACGGACACAGATCCTTAGAAGTGTTGCCTTCCTGCAGTATTTCTAATGTGGGTTTTTTTTTAAGCCACATTAAAAATAAAATCATCTCTAAGTGTTTGCTTCGAAAAGAGCGAAAGTGAAGTGACATTTACAGAAGGAAAAATGCAAGAAAATGTTAAGTCTGAGTCACGGTTCGTTTCTCCAGTGACTCAGAATGTTTCTTATTACATATACAAGGTAGAAGAATGTTTGATTTCAACTTCATACCTAACCACCAATAGCTGTCCTTCCTGATGACTCATAACCACTAAATATAGCCTCATAGGTCCTTTGAGAACATTACATCCACTCCTGTCATGGGCTTTAATGTCACAGAAGCCCTAGATAAACAAAGGCACTAAATTAGAGAAAAAGGGAAATTTAAAAAAAGAGTTAATATTATGACCCATGTATACAACTGGAAAACCAAAAGAACTCTTGCTGAAGTAGAAATTTTAACTGGAAATCAAAAACAGTATTTGGTAAAGTAAATTGTACTAAAAATAATAATTCAACTTTCTGATTCTGATTAATCTCAAATTGAAGAAATTTACCTCTGCATTTAACCCATTCCCTTGTAGGATCAGTGGGCTGCCATCATGGGGCGCCCGAGGAGCAATCAGGGGTTAAGGGTCTTTGCTCACAGTGGCAGTCTGTGGGCGTGGGTTTTTAACTCAGAACCTCAGAAATCGATTCTCTAAGTCAAACCACAAGGCTGTCACTCCCAAAAAGTGCCATTGTCTGGTGGTCTGTATCCGGTTTAACCACGTGGACATGGTCACTTTTTGTTTGAGCAAATCAAATGGAGAGAAATACGTTATAGGGCTATTTTGAGACGTGTTCCACCACACAGATTTCTACTTATTTTCTCTTACCTTGACCTTATGCTGCCTCTGTATACTCCTCATTAATTCCCTGGCTCCCTTCCTGAAAGCTCCTTTTCTCTTGTTTGGCAGTTCTTTCAAATCACTGGTGATCCAGGTTTTTTTTTTTTTAACTGGGGAAGCATCCCCCTATTCTGGTAAGGGTGGTGTCATCCAGTGGCGTAGCCAGAACATTTTTATAAGGGTGGCCAGGCAGTAACCAATGTGCATCGATGGGTGGCTGAAAGCGGACAGGCACCAGAACCGCAGAGTCAATCTACACTGTTCCAACAGGAATATTAATGAGCAAAACATCCATATTTTCTAAATAAAGACTAACTATACTTTCTGAAAGCCTTTGCTAACAAATAGATATATGCATATTTAAACATCCATGCTTCCTAGATAAAAGGTAGTGGATAAAATTCTGGTGTAAGTTCTGGGGCGAACACCTTCTCCATTGTCATTATTACCTACTTTTAATCAATAATCATTCTGCATAAAATTGATATTAAAAGTACTAATATCTACATAAAGCAAATTTCCCCACTGTGAGATCAATAAAGTCATAAATTGATTATTTAAAATTTATTAAAATATTTTTAACCAAAGACTTCTAGATGACTTGCATTTTCTCACATACACACATACATATATAAATAAAACACCACAAAATCTAGTTCTGAAAAGAGCCTTAATACACTTATCTTTAATGTTGCTATATTGATGTGCATAATAAACTAGTGTTTTTGTCAAGTAACTGTTAATATATGCAAAATTTAAATGTTTTGAACATTTTACTTAAGAGTATTAATGTTGCCACAATCTGTATCAGAGGGAAGAAAATGACAGGGGTGGCCACCCCTTGCCCCCCATCTAGCATCGCCCCTGGTGTCATCTACACACACAAGTTTAAATAGTCAATAACACACTCAGTCATTGCATTGTGATTAGAGGCTCCTATTATCTATGCTCATACTATCTGAAGAGAAATAAGTGATACTTTTAAATATACTTTATACCCCCCCGATGGACACTAAATGCTTTATTGATCTTTTAAAGCTCCAGTAATATTTCAATCTGAAAAACTCACACGAAGATAAAAGACAATTAGGAGAAATTTATTGATACAATTACTTTGTCTTTGGCGCTCAGACGTCGGCAGGAAACATAGCGCTGAATTTTGATAGATATGCATGAATAGGAGCAAAGAACAGGGCTAAAACTGGTGGTGGAGTGGAGATAGATGAAGTTGGTCAGTCTGTAGACTGCTGGTTAGCGAGACGGTTTGCTGAACCTGGGGAGATCCAGTGAACTGAGTGAGCTGGATCTAGAGCTTTACTCAGGGACCTGGAAGATGGAAGTCCAGTTGGATAACACAGGTTGAACAAACCTGTCCATGATGAGCAAGCATGAAGCGACAGTGGAGAGGAAAACCTCCCAGTTGGGAACAGATCTCTGGCAGAACCAGGCTCAACATGGCGGTCTTCTGCCGGACCGGTTAAGATGAGACAGGGAACGCAGTGAGAGTCCGGGAGGAATGACAATCTGATGAATCCTTAACTTGAAACGGAGTCATCTGAATGAAGTCAAAGCGAATCTGCCGCCCGTGCACAGGAGCAGACAGGTGCGTATCGGAGGCCTTTTAAGATGAACTTTGGATGCCGATTGACCTTTTGTGAAGGTGTTGTTAAAAGCTGATTGTCTGTGTCGCAGGTGGATGTAGGAGAGCAATGAGTTTCTTCAGTTGAACTTCCACCTAGGCTCCATTTGGACGTTGCTGCATTGATTAGCAGCAACTACTGTTCTAATCCAGGTCCATCTCTACACTTTATCGTAAATTTCCACGTGTTCCTTAATGGTTCAGATGTCTTCAGTATCAATCTACTTTAAAGAAAATAGCAAAACACATTTAATCTGATAAAACTTTATTTCAAGAGGAAATCTAGCCTGCAAACTTCAGTCATGTTTAAAATGTGTCCTGTCCAGATTGAGTTCCTGTCCATCTTAAAGCAGCTTCACTACTGTTTAAATATCTAGCGGTTCATGAAAGGCTGCAACGCCGGCAGCTCTTGTATTTTTCTTGAAAATCCAAACATATTTCCAATCACTCCGGGGACACGGGGTGAGTGTAAGTCAGCTTCTGAATAGAGCTGTGCCAAACTACGGCCCTGGAGGGCCAGTGTCCTGCATCCTTTAGAGGTGTCCCCGCTCTAAGACGCCTCAATCTCCTTGTCATTATGTACCCTCAGCATCCGGCTAATGACCAGATCATTTGATTTAAATGTGCTGAAGTAAAGAGACATCTAAAGGCTGGAGGACATCGGTCCTGGAGGACTGAAGTTTGATGACAGTGGTTTAAGAGTATTTAAGTGTAAAAAAGATCTTTAGGCATATGTTTTAATGCTGACATTTTGTTCTGCTTAAATAAACAAACAAAAACAAGTATTGCCTTTTTTGCTGTTTTTGAAAGAAAGCTTCTAAGATGTGTCCCCGAGGAGCCCAGACCAACCGGAGCTTGAAGCACAAACAGTCTGCCAATTATTTTTGCTCCCCTGCAGAAAATAATGTTTTTGGGGTAAGAAATTCGCCGTTTGCTTGGAAACGCTGATCTATTGTTCGACTCAGAATACTGAAAGTTCTTTATTGAGGTAAGACAGAACACTAAAACAACAACATACTGTAATTAGATAAAAAAAATAGGTTGGAACTTAACAGTGATAGATGTTAAAAAGCAGGCACTCTGAGTTCATCTAATGCCACTACAGGGGCGACTTATCCCCACTGGTACCGATACAGTCGATATCCTGGTGTTGGTTTGGGAACAGTGCCAGGCTGTCTGTACCTGCCTCAGGGATGTAGGTTTATAATTTAAATTTATATATAACACACACACACACACAAACATGATGTTTTGTAATTTCACTTATAAAAACATATATACAAACATACATAGGTTACTCAGGTGGGTGTCCTGAAAAGACCAGAGTTACTCAGAAAGCTCTGGTTCAAGCTCAGATTGTGGCGTCAGCCGTCCTGCTAAGACACCCCTGAGCAAGGCACTGCTAAAAAAATGCTCCAGGGTGGGGGAAGGCTCACTCCCTTTCTTCCTCTTTTTCTGTTTATTAATCAACCTTGACCTGCCAGGTTCTCAGCGGCAGCTTTCACCGCCGGCGTGGAGAGACCCCTCCTGGATCGGTTTGTCCATCCCAGCTCTGAGGGCGCCACTGTTCCCGTTTGAGTTTAACATAAAAAGAGAAAATCTAAAGTGTCCAGATGTTTGGTCCTGTTCTTGACATGTGGGAAAACTACGAGGGCAGGAGGAGGGAGGGTCATTAAATTTAAGCGGATGTAAAATGTACAAGGGGATAAAAATACAATTAAAATAACGCATGTTACCTGGACTTCTATCGCTTCTCTTTGTCTGAGCTTTCTTTCTCTTCCTGTCAAGAAAAAAAAAAAACGCACATTTTTTATTTTTTTATACATATGTATATACATTTTCACATAATTCATCCACTTGCTAAGTTCTCCTTCCTACGGTGTCAGCATGATGGAGACAGAAGTCAACAGCTACACTTAAGGTAAGAAAACACGGATGTTAATGAGAGTGATTCTTCCCCTCGCCCTTAAGCAAATTTGGTTAGCGTGTTGATTCAGTCTGATGGATCTAAATAGGGCGGCTCTAAAGCCTGAGATGTTGTCGCTCATATTAGAAGCTCTCAGTGTCTGGATGAAAATCAAAGGACAGAAACAAATGTTTAGATCCTGCTTAACAGGACACTTTCTATTCATGTTGAAATGCATGCTTCCCATGAGGCATTGCTGCAAAGTTTACTGTTGCTACAAACTGAACTGGACTCCGTTGTTTGGTTTCAGTTTTTTTATGTATTTATTTCTTAACAGTGGAATTTAATCAAATGTTATAAACTTAAAAGTAGGAAAGTCATCAATTTCTTAGAGCTAGTTGTGCAACGGCAATAAAGTTGACTTTTTTTGACGGTTTATTTGAACATGTTAAATAGGAGAGGGCAGCAACAGAAAAAGCAATGCTGCCTCCACAGAAAAATCTGAGCAGAACACCAACCTGTTGGGATTCTGACATCCTTCTGCTGCGGCGGGCCACCTCTGTGGGTGTTGACGGGACGCTGCCGTTAGACTCTGATATCAGTATAGTGCGTCGATCCTTGGCTGGTTTTTCGCATTTTGTCACGCGGAACCTGAAGAGTAAAAGCATCATAATGTTCAAATATCTGGAAACTTAGCTACAAACCTAGTGACGGAAACAACAGCAGGCTGGAAAAACAAATCAATTATCAGAGAAAACAGCCAAGAGGCTCGTGGTAACTCTGGAGGAGCTGCAGAAATCCACAGCTCAGGTGTCTCAACAGCTATTGAACCTGTTTGCAGGGCACTCTATAAATATGAAGTATCTGGAAGATTGGCACGAAAACAATGACGAAAAAAAATACCCCCAAAAGGAGCGATAAAAAAAAGATAAGACCATAATTGAAAACTACATCATGAAAGGATCCAGTCCACACCTTAAATTTAAAAGAATCCAAGACAAGAGATGTAAATTCATGTTCTGCATCTAATTTGACTGAGTTTGATTTAGTTCACAAGGGGGAAAAAAATGGCAAAACAGCTCCGTCTCTAAATGTTCAAAGCTGAAGGACACAGAAACTTAGCAGATATAAATGCATTGAAAGGGTGTGGGGAGGGGGATGGGTCAACAATATATCTCCAGGGGACTGAACACAAATTATTGCAACACTTTACACAATCTATTGGTAAAAAAAAAGTTGGAGTTCCTGATAAACTAGAGAATCAGAAAAGCACTCAGAGAGCGCAGACCTCCACCAAGCAGCTAATGTTCCCCATATAATTACACCTATAGCTGAAACACACACATGATCTGGATCATTACAAATTTCTAATGAACGCTTCCTTGGCATGAGGCGCACCTCTGGTAAACATTTCCCCTACAGAGAAATGGCGTGTCTGCAGCCTCTGGTGTCTGTCCTGCTCTCACCTTCTTCATTCCCTCTGTTTTCTTCTTTCATCAGCAGATTGAGACTTTGAGCGAGTCATAGCTCCCTTTTCTTGCGTTTTGGTATTTCTGTCTAGTGTATAAAACTTCTGGACTTTTTTAATCGAATGCCGAAGACGTCTATAATCACTGCTGCCACCTTCTGGTTTGGGAGGGAACTGCTTGTTCTGACAAATGATGTTAAAGAATCCTTTAAAATTCCAGTTTCCGTACTATGATCTGGATCATCACCAAAATGTAATGGATGGTTCGTTGGCATGACATGCACATCTGGCAAAAATGTCATTGAAATCTGTTTACAAGTTTTCAACTCATCCTGCTAAAAGACAGACAAACATTAATGACTAAAAATATGAATTACTTAGTTTAGGTAAAAATCGCCTTCAACCAGTGCTTCAATGTAAAGCACTGTGTTTATTTATCAAAACAGCTAAATGCGTTTTACAGGTCATACTAACAGAAGATGTAATCTGTAATCTTTTAGCTCCATAGCATGATAGTTTTGTTTAAAAATATGTTTTTTCGCGGATCCACATTAACCTCTTACTAGAGTCTTCAGATTTCTTTTATGTCAGACAATCATCTCAAAGTATCATCATAGTTTTTGTCGGAGTTGAGGAATTACCCACCTGCCCACAGAGAGGACGGTGACCTCGTTGCTGCGGCGCTGCTCTGACTTTCGGGCTGAGGGCTTCCTCATCAGCGGCCATTTCTTCTGGTTGCAGCGGTTGCAGATGTTCTTGTGGCCGCCCAGGCCGCCGATGGTGTGCAGGTGGTTGCACGTGTGCTTCGGGGCTCCGGGGGGCGCCCCTGGTGATATGGGGGTCGGTGGTGGGGTCGAAGAAGCCAGAGAGACGGGTGACGTCGGAGAACTGAACACAGAAACTTAAGAGTTAGCCATCTTACTTTTTCCCCTCCTCCGCTCTTAAACAAGCTGCACAATTTCCAGTTTTCAGCTTAGGCTGAGGAGTCATGGTGAGCGATGCATTAAAGATGCAGATGTGCAGCAGTTAAATGGTCACATCATTGACTCTAGAGATCTTAAATGGACCAAAGCCTGATGCATCAAAGGTATTTGGTACAGCAGTGGTGACATCAACAACGTGAGCTCCAATCCAGTTCAGCGCCTGAACAATAACTATTATAAAGAGTCATATTAGAAGAGGGGTTATCATAACAACCACTGAAGCAGCTTTGAGTAATTCCCCAGAATAGCAAACAACTGCCTTTCAATTAGTTTTTACAGCGAAAAGAGTAAAAAGAAGAGCTGCGCTTCCCAAGTTAAAACCTGTCGCTGCTGAATGACACATTAATATTTCATACCTCTAAGCAATTACTGACAACCCCTTGAGAACCGCCCTTCATTGATTTTCTTTAAAGCAAGAAAGTAGAAATGATGGAAACTTTCTCTTCACAGCAGCAATGATAAAAGATTTTTTTTTCCTCTGTTAATTTTCCAAGTTATCTGCAGGTTTCTCTTCCTTTTCACGCTCATATTTGCCTCTGGATTCGAACAAGAGAGGCCAATTGAGGCCATGTTTCTCATCTTTTTTTTTGTTCCCCTACGCGTTTTCGTCTTGTGTGGCCCTGGAGAGCAGCAGCGCTCATTATTTGCACACAACTGTGGAGCAAACGCAGCTCCTGCCTGCTGATGTAAATAAGCAAAGCAGAGATTGTTTGTTACCAAGGCGCAATTATTTTGGAGTTCACATCTCCTTAGCGGCCACAAAAAATAAATAAAAAAATAATCGCTCAGGTTGGGTGTAGAAAGGGGAGGGTGATCAGGTTTAGGAGGATTTTGCTGCTTTTCTGAGCCTGTGTTTATTAGATGCTGCTTTTTAATTCTTACAAAATAACCGTTGGATTTGGAAGCGTTGAAGGTAGAATTCACACGACTGGCAGACTGAGAACAGCAGGTTTACATTGAACCTTTAATGACCTGCCTACAGATTCAAAATCACTGTAATTAGTGTCTCTGCTAATAAAGATATCCTTTATATTGATGTTTTGTTAAACTTCGACTTATTGTTCAATTAAATAAATAGAATAAAAATGAGGAGGAAATCCCTGCAGCTATTAATAACATGTAGGCCGCACAACTGGGATGCAATGACATCTAAGATAAATATAAAGATACAAAGAAGCGTGGTCTAAATATTTTCTCATTATATATATATATGTCTTGCAACAATTCTGTTATAAAGAAGATGTATTTAAATGTTTTTTTTTTATGCAGGTGTGCAGTTAGGATTTTGGTCCTCTATTTCCACATAGGGATGTGATGCAGTGAAGAGGAAGGAGGCTGAAGGATGCAGGGGAAGAAACACCAAGAAGAAAATGTGGGAAGTAAATCCTGGCTACACTACAGTCGGCCTCATGTTCGTGTTTTCCCTCTATCCGTCTTTTCCTCTACTTCCAAATCATTCTGTTTTTCTGTCCGTCACCCTAAGCCTGTGTATCCAATAAATCAACCCCAACCAATACCCCTCTTCTACCCTATCCACCATCTCTAAGTGATCTGCTGGCAGGCTGCCCAACTGAGGGAAACGGAAAGATATGGATTGTAATAGCCAGAGAAGGGGGGGTGCATGTAGGCGCTATGGAGAGCAATTTGAAATGAAAGAAACGAGTGGAAGGGAAAACAAGGGCTGGAAATATGTGACTTGAGATATCGGGAGGGAAAACTGGAGGCGAAAGTTGCTCAGCACAGTCGAGAGTGATGGATGAGTCGGACCTCAACACTTCTGTTCTGCAGAGGGAACGGTGCTACTGTTTATTCACCCGATCAAAAAATGATTTCTCTTCTACTGCATGAATGTTAGAGGAAGATAAAAGCAGAGGACAGACGATGGGAAATGTAGTCCTCTAATTTCATGTACATCTTCTCAGTTACTAGCATGCCTTCTTTTAGAGTGTCAGTTTTTTTATTTCCCCTTTCACTTTCTTCTCTTGTTATTCCCATCGATGAACATCTACCTTTGACTAGAGTCACCTCTCATGCACTTAAAAGGAAAAAGCCTTTGATTTAAAATGTTAAAGCACGAATAATGCTGATTGGATGTAAATAAAGGCAAGAAAACTGGTTATTTTTAAGGGGATAATGATAATCTGACAGGAAAAACATGTTAACGTCACGCCATCGCAAATCCCTTCTACGTCCCAATTTTATTCAGTTCCTGCAAACATACTGATAATTTCCTGTTATATATTTTTACAGAGATAAATTAAAAAATACTCAAAGTATCACCCTTTTAAAACCAGGCTGTCTGTTAAACATTCTGATTGAATCTTAGTCACATTAACAAGGATTTTCACAGTCCTGAGATGTTTTTTCCCCCAAAAAAACATCCACATTCTTCTTATCTATAAACGCGATACTTTTGACAAAACTATGAGAGAAAATAAAAGCTCATAGTTTATCATTTCTAAAACTAAATAGTATAGAATTCAATCAAAAATCACAATTTACTAAGTATTTATTGATCATCTGCAAAGCGTTGAGAAGCAGCCGTTTCAAACTCAGCTAATGGGCTAATGTGCTAACTAGCCAGCAAGTAGTTAGCTTGCGGACACCAAATTAGCTTAATAAAAATAAATATACTTTAAAAAAAAAAAAAGAATAAAAACTTCAAATATATTAGCTATAGATTAATTAAGATTGGTGTCATTTGTTTAACCCTTTTTCTTTCCATTAAAGTAAACCAAAACAAAAAAAAGCTATTTATGCTAGCATTTAAAGGTTTAGCTTTTAGATAATAAATTTACATCCAGTTCTTCAATATTTAGTTTATTTGCCCCACACCTCAACATTTCTAGAAGTCACTGATCTTTTATTAGTCATTCATCTGAAAAGTATTACAAAACATTATATTTAATTGCTGCTGCTACTCTTTGTAGTTATTTTTCCTTACTTGATTAGGGGTTGATTATTTTTTTAATCCTAAGCTGCCAAGAAACTATATATTTTTTTTAACCAACTATATTTTTTGCCAAATTTTCCCTAAACAACTTTCAATAACAATATTTCAGTGAAACCTTTGTATGGCAATTGGTTCGATTGAGTCTCATTTTCATTTGAATAAAATAACTAAAGCTTTAAAGTTATTACATTTTCTGTTTTTTATTTACTTTTGTATAGTTGTAGTCAACTAATCAGGTGTTTTATTTAAATTTTGAGGAGAAATCTACGGAGCCCCTCTGATGACATGGTCAAAACAAAATTTTAATTGTGGCCACGAAGTAGTATTTCGTGCGCACGAAATACTACTCTAAGGTCTACGCCTTCTCTAAGGTCTATGGCGCACTCGATTTGCTTACCCAGTTGTCCAGGAATGATATTAATATTATTAATAAGTATTTTGTGGACGTTATACTTATTGCGTGGCCACGAAGTAGTATTTCGTGCGCACGAAATACTACTTCGTGGCCACAATTAAAAAATTTTTTTGACCATGTCATCAGAGGGGCTCCGTAGAATCTATTGAATGATGAAAAGTTAAATTAGTTTACACTGTAACTTTTTAAATGCTGCCCTGGGTTGTAAATCCAATAAAGCTTTTGATAATCAGGCTTAACAAATGACCAAACTATATACAGAAAATCAATCAAAACATTTAAAAGAATCCAGTGCTCAGGATTTAAACAAATATAGTAATTTTAATGGTTATATGGTTAAAAAAATAACTAAATGAATGACACCAAAATAAACCTAATCTGTGCCAATTGAATAAATATTCAATTAAGTATGTCTGAAACATATCGAGGTCCCGGCATTAACAGCTAGAGTTTTAATTTAGTTTTCCTTTTATTAATTTAAACCTACAGTCCCCAAAATGTATTCTGACTTAAAACCCAATAAAAACAAAATGTGAAAAGCTGCACATATGGCTTTAAAATCCCACAATGCACCAATGTGGGGCGCAGCAGCATTTGGGAAATATTCTCCAGCTGCTTGGCCTCCATCAAACCCTGCCAATCTGGAGAAGAATCAAGAAAAGAAACATGGCCTGATTGCTTGGAGAGTTCCTGCTTATCAATGTCACAAGACAAGAGGTTTACAAGGAGGCCTGCAGTGCCACCTGGTGGAAGAAACCTTTTAGTGCACACAACCTCTGCTTTTGCAATAAACACATGAGATGATGATACTTACACATCTGAATCGATGCTGTTCTGGTGAACCATGGCGTTCAGGGCATCAGAGTTTGCTGAGGAGGAAAACAGAGTCAAATGTTAACAAATGAAAACAATAAATGGAAATATATGTAGCGTCAGAGTCCAATGCATGAAGAGAATGGCAAATTCACTTCAAAGGCTTCTTCAAAAGCTAAACTTTTAATTAAAAAACATCAAATCACACATTTTTCTCATTTCCTAAGCTCTCACTGCAACGCCAGGGGGAATCTATGGGAACCGAATGAAATCAGTTGTAAAAAAAACATCCCTGAAGAATATTCTTTGGAAATAACATTGAAAATTCTCACAATTCAAACTAAAACCACATACTTCCTTTAATATTAGAGCCGACAAATCAGATCTAGATTTACATATTTTGGAGAGAGGCGCACATTTGCCTCTGCCAGGTCTAGATTGACTAAATTAAGTTTAAGGATGACAGAACAGATCAAGTCCCACAGCATCCTCTTAAAAGAAAAGAAAAGGAGATATGGGAAAATAAGACTCGACTTGGTAAAAGTTATGAAAATCTGTACGGACATCTAACTGGAAAGTGCTGCCCTTGGTCCTCTCTGTGAACCAAGGCCCTGTCATAAAAATACCGCAGGGTGTTTTTTTGTTAGTCGTGTGGGGATGGGGCAGCTGTAGCAGCATAAAAGAACCATTTAGGGTCACTTAGAGGGTTTTAAAGGGACACAAATGCATTTTTATTACCGGTTTTTTATCAGTTAGCCAAACAAAAGACTAGAAAGAAAAAAATACATAGTTGTTTAAAACATAATATGCATCTATTAAATTGGGTATTTACTATGAGTAAAGTCTAAGTATATGTTTTAGACTGATACAAGTCAAGTAAAATAAACCTTCTGGTGTCTGACCAAATTAACAGCTAGTCTTCAAAGAAAAATATGGCGTTGTATTTGAGGGTTAAACATTTATTCCTCAGTGAAACGACATTAAAAGCTCATCGTTTCCACATCCTAATGGAATAAAATGTGTTTACTTCTAAAAACATAGTTAGTGATTCTGTGACAACATACCGGTAATGTGTGTATATTATCAACATTTTAGGGTGGTTTGGGGAAATGAAAATAAAAAAACAATTTAATTAGCATGGATATCTAACTACCAAAAAATTAAACAAACAAAAGAAAAACTTGTTTCTATGGAAATAAGCCTTAATGGTTTTGGTTTTCTCTTTACTGACTGGAACAATCAGCTGAATTTGACTGTTACCTTAACTAGGATTTAGTTAAAATAAATGCAACAAAGTTAGCGTCTCTTTATTACACTGGATTGTACTGGAGTCATTTAAACAGAAATCAGGAATCTGGAGCCATTTATCTTGTTAAATCCCTTAAAACTGTATATGTTTTAAAATGGAGAACCATAAACAGCTGTTCCACCTCTTATTAAAATTCAAAAAACAAAGAATAAACACAACCTTGAAGGTGTCATGAGCCCCGTCACCGGGATGTAAAGTATGAAAAGTAATGTGATAGGCTGGTTGTTGTCAAAACAACATCTGAATTTTCAGTATTTACATCAGAAGTTGCTTTTAATGCAAAATGAAAAGTGGAACAAATGTGCTCCAATGCAGAGAACAGCTGATCAGCTGAGGATGTAAAACTTAATTAATTAATTGCATTTTCTGTTGCAGGAGATGAAAACAAGGGTGTGAAAAAAATGGATTTCTACTGAAATGGATTCAGATCAAATAATATTAATATTAAACAAAGACACAAAGAAAAAGGATTGCTTAATTCAAGATTCAAACGTCATTTGGTCCTTTCGTGAAAGTATCATTATTTTTTTTTTATTATTTTTTTTTTAAGTATGGACTGAATAAATGTTTAGAAAATATATATAAACATTTTGCATTTAAGATCAAAAAAACTTTTCCGTCTGTCAATATGTTCTATCCAGAACTCAATTGGAAAAGTTAAAAATTTCACCTAGTTTAATTTCGTGAAAAATCTACTTTAAGGAACCTTTGGTTATCCGATTATTAATCAAAAATATAATAGACATACTTTTAATCTGACAAAAAAAGAAGCAAAAAATAAATAAAAAAATTAAAGAACCCACGACTGAAAGAATCCTAAGTGGGTCTACTCTGTGTACCTGAACAAACTCCGCTCCACTTAACCTCTAATGGAGCCGCTGTGACATCTGTTTTATAAGTCAGAAAGCCTTTGAATAGCGTGATAAGTCAATCTAATTATATCACTAAAATTTATACTTCTGTATTTCATCAATCAGTTCATACCCAATTATGTTGCTGTAAATATTATGGACTAAAAGGTTGTAATATTTATTGAACTAACTAGGCAGAGAATCCCATTTAAATCTCATCATGTGCAGCCTACTCTGTTTGTGTGTGTTCTAGTGAATTGCCTCTAGGGGGCAGCATTTCCTTTAGTCTTAGACTTCCTGGGTTTGTTATCTTCAGAGAATATCTACTGTGGATAGAAGTAGTGTTTAGGGTTACTCAGCTTCCCCATTCCTGAAATACAAAAGCAAATACAACCCAAAATACCTCTGACATACCCTGGAATAGCCGTATTTATCCTCTAGTGAGTAGTTTCCTGCTGGAAACCTGATTCCCAGCAGACAGACAATGAATCACATTTAAAGGGCTCCAGCACTCGTGGCCGTGATGAGTCAGCTGGGTCACCGCTGAAGTCAACCTAAAGCTCGGGACAATGAATCAAAGACGCCACGATAACGGCTTTGTATGTCAGAGGTGGGGTCATCATCAGGAACAGGAAGTCTACCCAGTTTGGCCGTAGAAACTGTTGTGTTGATGGGATGTCGTATGCAGAGATTCATTTTATTTAAAACTATTTAAAGCTATTTTGAACCTTTTTTCACAGCTTATACTATCGTTAAAATGAAAAAATTCAAATAAATAAAATAAAACTGCTCCAATCTATGGCCCAAAAAATATTAAAAATAGAAGGACATCTATGGTTTTCTTATTTGTTATTATTCCTATATAATGACCTCTGCATATGTTTTCACACTGCCAAGCAAAAAAAAAGAAAAATTGAATAAAAAACTAATTTTATTGCTTAGACATTTTAGTAGTATAACTTTCCACACAGAACAATAATAATACCTTTAATTTGAATCAATCTATTCAGTAGGTTTAAATGAGTATAAATATATATTTTTTTTTCTTCTGCTTTTTGTTTATTAATAGCACAATAATCAGAACCTCCAACACCTACTATAAAACAAAAGATAACTAATCAACTTAAATATTAAAACCCAAAAAATTCTTCTGAGTTTGTTTAAACCCATTTTTAAACGTCTGACTTCCTTTCCCCCTGGGATATCAATACAGCCTAAGACTGAGTTTATTTTTTTAAATCTTTCCCTCATTCCTACCAGATAAATGAGGAGTGATTAACTTAACTTTCAGAGCCCCATGATTATTAACCATTAGTACAGGTCTAACTCTAATCATAAATGTCCAAAATCATTCAGTTCAAAAGTTCAAATAAGTAATATTTGTGACAATTTTGTGACAACATATAAAAAAGGTGAAATGACTAAAACTGAGCTGTTCTAATTACTGGTGTTAGTCCCTATATCATCAACTTCCCTTCTTTTTTTCCTCCTTTGATAAAAACATAATTCCTCTACAGCTCTGCTAAAATTTTAAGTTTCTTACTATTCTTATTATCATTGCTAAAACACAGACATCAATGTACAAAAAGTCTGGTTTAAATCCTCCTCTATGATGGGATGTTTTATTTAGGGCTGGGCGATATAGAAAAAAAGCTTATCGATAAAAAAAAAATGCATATTGATCGATATCGATAATTATTGAAAAGATTTGAAACCATATTTTATGTGCAGCTCTGCCTGGACTTTTTATAATATTGCTAAATTATTTAATTTTAATAAAGAACACAAACACAGACTTCCAATTAAATCTTTATTTAACCAACTTTTTTAACCATAACAGAATTGTTTTAAAGAAAAATAACTTAAGAGACCTGAGTTATTAAATACTGACAAAGAAAAACTAAAGTGACTAAAAAAGTCACCAAAATAAATACAACAGCCCGCATTCTTCTAAGCTGAACCTGGTTCGGCTTAGCTTACTCGTTAGACTACGTGGGAAACTGCCCAGAACTGAAAATATATATATATTTTCCCGAAATTCCCAAAGATTCCTCGGAGGACGACGCAGATACGCGTCGTGGCCTACACAGCTCGTACTCCTGCGGGTGTGAGCGGCTGAGATGATAAAAAAAAAGTTGGTTGTGTTATCAGACTTCGTTTTCACTGGTTCCCTACACATTTTACAGATGACTGTGGTTTGTTTTTTGTCCGACTTGCCATGACCGAAATACTGCCAAACTGGCGAACTACAAAAACCCTTCTTTGGAACAGTTTCCTCCGCCTCTCCTTGCTGCGACATCTTCATCGGCTCTGTGTTGTGGTTTGAGAGGGCGGCTCTTTGTGACGGCGTGCCTGGGTCCGCGATTGTGATTGGTTGGGAGGAAGTAGTGACTAGCATAAACCTACATGATAGGCTACAATGAGAAGGAAGGAAAACTGCGTTTCTTTTTTATCGAACTTTTATCAACCTGCTTTTTTTCTATTGCGCCACACGTCTATCGATCAATATATATCGTTATTGAATTATCGCCCAGCCCTAGTTTTATTCCAGGTTTTAGGCCACGTCAATACAATTACACCAACAGCAGCTTTAAACGTTCTTGGATTTCAATAGAAAAAGGATGAAATATAAAACCAGTAGAACCAGTTTTACTTTGATGAAAACCAGGAGTTAATCCAGCCATATCTTCCATTTTAGCAGTCTCCTGTTATAACTTTCATTAAAACGAGAAAGCTCTTATTTCTGAGCCAAACTCTTTGAGCTGCAGCCGCCTGGAGCGCAGCTCTCTCCCAGAGTTCTGGTTTCCTTCCTGAGCGGAGTCTGAAAATGACCTTCCCAACAACACAGAGCAGGAAGGACTCCAGGAAGAGGTAGGCAGAGGGGAATCAATCCAGCCTGCAGCCATGAGTTCAGACAAACCCAAAACAAACTTCCAGTAAAGACATTAACATTTTTCTCTAGAGAAGGGAGGAGAGGTCATGGGACACATACCTTCATTCTTCATGATGTAGTGGACGATCTGTCCGACTGTGTCGTTGTTCTCACTCATGGTCTCATTAAACTCTGCCCGAATAGGAAAGAAAGGAAAAAAATAGTTTATTTTCACAATGGCGGTCATACAAATAAAATAATCCAATGAGGTACCAAACAGGAAATATGCGTAGTGTAGAGCGGATGTAGATTTGACCAATCAGCCTCCTGTCTGCGGTCACCTACAATTTCGGAGAGGTGCACCAGAGTATCTGCGGCATATCTGCGTTCACTGTGACAAACGCAGTTACTTCTACAAGAATACAGTATGTGAAATGTGATTTACATGTTAAGAGTTTTATTCAGTCATTGACTATGATCATCACTTCTCTCATCCTAAGCATGTAGATTGTTAGCTATGTCATCAGGGCCTTAAGATCTGCAGGACTGGGTTTCCCCCCACTAATGAACACCATTAGGCAGCTAACAGAAAGCCACTACTCTTCCTTAGGGTTTGGACTAGGTCCATGCTCAGGCCAAACCCTTATTCAATGAACGCACCTGTACTAACTGCTCCTTCAATGGTGAAACAAGCTTTTTTATGACTCTATGGAGTTCAATACAGGGATTTTATTCCTTTCTGGTGCTGTTCTGTTTGCAAACATCAGGTTATCATCAGGTGATGAACATTGTGTGCTTTCTACAGAAAAACCAGAGATCAAATAAAGCTGCCATTAAATCTGAAAATCTGCTCGGCTCCTATTTCCTGGTTTCCTCTCATAATTGCTCGTTCTTATTTCCCTATTACAGAATTCCCTGGCAGTCAACTGTGTGACCTGATTGACAACAGAACTGTGCTTCGTGTGTGGATTTTTAAAACATGGCCCGAGGAACAGAAGAAAGCAAGACCGTGAAACAGGATCGACAAAAGCTAAATGTCTGTTTTAACATGTCAGGAGGAGGGGGCGGGGCTTTCTGATAAAAAGAATGGGAAAAAATGAACAAAGACAACAGACGAGTAGGAAATAAACCCACCAGAGCTATATTCATGCATTTTAAAGTTCAGCCACTATTAATAGCTTCACTCTGTATAGAAATAAACTTCACAGTTCCAAGGTAGGATAACAGATGGGTGAGAAAAACCAGCAAAGGCCCTTAGCATCATGTCAAAATTAACTTCTCTTTGCCACTTTGCCTTCTCACATCCATGGTAAACCCTGAGACACCGAGCTATGCGGGTTTGAATGTTTCCAAAGAAAAACAAAAAGGAAAGGAAGTAAAACAAACTTTCTAGTTTATTGATGCAAAACAGTTCCTTTTTTGCATTTTAAAAAGCAGCAGATACCAAAGAAATTGTTTGCATCACATAAAAAAAGGAACATTCTTAAAATGCTTGTTTTATAGAGATTTCTTTCCCTCCCCACCTTTCTGAACACTCCCATGATTAGAGTCTGAACATAAGTTATGCAATTGCAGTCTCCCTGGTTAGCTCAACACTCCACCCCTTAGAGGAGGAGGCACCTTCTTTACCCTCAAAGGAGAGCTAATTTTAGCCCAGGAGTTTAGCACACACACACAAAAAAATCCCTTCATCAGCAGGTAATGACGTGGAGTTTAGAGCCGATGCTAATTCATCAGCTACAGGTTTTACACTTTCCATCAGAACCTATTATGATCAGCGTGTGGAACCTCTGACATGCGTCACTTCAACAGGTCCAGGAATGTTGTCTAAATTAGAGCGCAGCTGAGAACAGGACAAAGCATCCAGCAGGCTTATTGCTTCACTTCTCACCCTGTTCCTCTCCAACACATGACATGAAGTCAGAAAAACTCACACACACACACACACACACCCATGACTCATGGAGCCAAGAAAACATGTACCATGTCCTTTTGTCACGGAAAATCCACAGTGTCACAATGAAATATTTTGTTGTTGATAATCTATGCTAGAGAATTACAAATTGTGTTCAGAAAACAGAAACGTATTTTGTCAAAACTCTGGATTCTAACAATGTTGGCCTGGGTTATCTTAATTTAGAAGATAGCGAATAAATGGTTGAAAGAGCAGGCCTGAACAATGAGAAAATTACTGCACAAGATTAATTTCCAAGAAAGCTGTACAAGAGGGAGACCTTTGCCCTGTGGGGAAAGGTGTGTGAAGTTAGCAAACAAAGAGACGGATGAGTCTGAAGTAGAGTTTCTACAAAGGCGGAACAATGGATGCGTTTAGCTTAAACCAAACAGCACAGCCAGGTGCAAGTGTCAGGGTTTGGGGAATGTTTGCAGCAGCAGCAATTTGTTAATTCACCATCCAAGAACCCCAACTCCATTCTGACACTAGTTACCCCTTGGATGTTCAGACTTTTCCTTCAGCTAGAAAAACACAAAAGCGACGTTAAAATTGGCAAAAAATAATCTGATTAAAGGCCTGATCGGATCAAAAATGTTTTATGTAAAGATGTCAGACTAAAGATTTTAATCAGATCGAGTCCAATCAAAAAGAAATTTCATTCTGAAAGAGAGAGGAGTTTTTCTGCCGATCGCCATTCCAAATGGCGTCTATGTACACACACATTTGGACCTCTGGAGTAACAAACTCCACTGGGGATGTGTGCCGCGCACATTTTTATACAGTTTTTCTGGAAAATTAGAAAGATCCCTGCATACTTAAATGTTTTAATCTGATCAAACGCCTGGTGGATGTAACAAAAAGCATAATCAGATAATTTTACTTAGTGTTCATGTAAACTGAGATTTTTTTATTTCTAATCAACCAAGGTTTAGACTGGATGGGGGATATTTTGTGTATTCAGAAGTAGCTAATTTGTTTGTTTTTCTGTTTAGTTTAAAACTATTTTCCTATTGGTCCAATTACCAAACAAGATGTTATAAAGCTTGCTGTCGTGAAAACTTGCAATAGAAAACTTTATCCTCATTTATCCTTTCATTTCCACTTAAGCCTGTAACTCAGTAGATGAGCTGGTTGATAATTTACATTCTAAAAGTTACAGACTTCTTTGATTTCATTGCTCAAGTTACAGGGAAGGTCGTCTCTGGGAGGATATAACGTCCATGGAGAAATGCTCCAGCAGGGAGAAAAGAAAAGATGGAGTGCTGAAAAACCGAACCAAGGTGGCAAAAGAATGGCCTCCAAGTTCACAATGAAATCTATAAAGATAAACTTCACACATATAATTTACAACTAAAAGTTGCAACAGAATCTTTCTTCTATGATGTTATCAACAAAAAACATTAATGCTCGTGCCTGATTTGCCAAAGCCAACAGATTTACAGAACAAACCCTCCTATCTCCGTGACCAATGAGCTCCAATCTAAAAAGGCCTGCAAAGAATTTGACAAGATTTTTACTAAGAAAATATAAGGTATTAAAAACAAAGTGGTCTGTCCATCATCAACTCCATCACCAATACTGTCTCCAGCTAGAATAAAAACTGTTAAAATGCCCCAGTGCTGCCGAACAATCTGCCAAAGTTTAGAAGAAAGTGTTCAGCAGCTAAGCTCCTCTTCTATTGATGTTTTTCTAACAAGTTTATTCCGAGGGTTTTACCTGTTTCAGAGTCCGATTTGATTCAAATCATAAACACATCCCTTATGTTAGGCGTTTCCTCCCGGGCGATAAAAACAGCAATTATCAAACCATTGCTGACAAAATTTAACTTGGACAAACGAATCCTGCGGAACTAAAAGTACATCTGCTTTCACCATGTTTTTACCTTTATTTGCTTTACTTTTCTGCTATTTTATAGTCTAATTAATGTAAAGCACTTTGAATTGTCCGTGTACTATACAAATAAACTTGCCATGCCGGGAACTGGTCCTGCATCCAGAACATTTACTACAGCAAAAGACTTCATTTTCTCTCAAAAACCACTAATGATTATAAGTCTAGCACCTACTCTGATGTTTCAGCCTTTTTAATATTTTCTGTGTATCAGTCTTAAAGATCAAATGCCTCTGATGAAAGCTGCAAGATTGTTTTGTCTGGACGTAATAGCCATGTAAACAGAGTTTTGAATCTGAAGCAGCAGCCTACATATATTGTACCAGTAAACCTCTGCAGAGAGGTGTGTCTCCAGTTGTGAAGTTGTGTACCTTGTTTGCAGGGAAGAAAAATTGCTATATTTGCATAATTTCAAAACCATAAAGATTTTAAAGGTTGAATGTTATCCACATTAACCTGAATATATGATGATAAACAGCCAGACGTCTGGAAATCACTGCTAATCTGCTGTTATAAAGCTGTTTAAGGGTTAAACAAGTTGGACAAACAACAATAATGTCATTTGCATACAAACTTAAAAGCAGAGGACCTAATGAGGAACTCTGTGGTACCAAAATTATTAGCTAACAGTTCAGAAACCTGCCATCTTTGTGTTGTTTTTAAATTACACAGAACTGATATCAATTTTGTACTGTGTTAAGTAAAAAAAATGTAATTTTAAATACTTTAAGACAAGCCTTTACAATAAGTCTTGTCTCCATCCCAATAACTAAGGTTTAATTTAAACTGTGTTATTCTATAGGAATGTATAAATGATGAGGATCTTTGCTGCTAAACTTTATCCCCAATAACAAGGTTTATACATGAATGAGTAACTCTTATTAAATGCTCTTTTAATGCTCTTAGAAATCATCTTAATGCCATCAACAAATACCCATAACTTCCGAAGCATTTTAATGCCACGATTATCAAATTTAATTAATTTTAATGCCATTTAAGGCCTTAATTTAAAAAATAAGAATTTAATGATTTTTATTGACCCGCAGAAACCGTGAATAAAAAACATTTTGAGTTGGGAAAAAAAATGGAACTAGCAAAAAAATAATAATGGCGTCAACTCCTATTGCTCCATAGTTACTCCAAAAATTAGTCTCATACTGGGCAGCATGGGGAATACAACGCCACCAGTGGCAGCACAGGCCACAATGACTCAGCAATTATACAAGAGATCATAGAGAACTAGTATTACAAAATAGAATGGAGCAACATGGACAACGACCCACCTTTAAAAGGATTATAGTTTAGAGTTTTTGTTTCCTGAATCTAAATCACAGGATGTTAACCTGACCCACAGAGATGGCTGTTCCTGAAAAACCTGAAACCTTGGGAGTCCAAAATTTTCCTATTAGTCATTATTCACATCAACTGATTAAAACAAAGTAGCTAATTATGCGCTGCAGACGAGGGGGAAGTTTAAGAAGGAAACCTGAGGATTACAGAGCTGGTTCAACCTGGTGCCGCCAGCTGTATGATGATGGAGGAACAAAGCCCTGTGTTTGTTCACCACTTTGTCTGGTAAGCACACAACGAACAAAAACACATCAACATCTCTTCTCAGGCCCAATAAAACCTAACATCTTGATAAAACTCTGGGTTCTAAGGCTTCTGCAGACACAATTAAACACAATGAATCTAAGCCAATAGTCTAAGCCAAATAATAAGATAATTTACAACATGCAAGATGGAATGTCATAAGGAAGCAACCAATTTAATGTGGAGAAATCCCTGACATGCTACATTTTGGCTCGCACCACATTTCGGCTCATCAAAGAGATCATTTGCCCTATCTATCCAAGTCAGTGCAAGGCTGTGATCGATTTAGTCAGAGAAAATACAAAAAAAAAAAATATATATATATATAAATATATATATATAAATATATATATATATATTTTTTTTGGATACTCAGAAGTGACCGGCATATATATATATATATATATATATATATA